>NW_004949125.1:2037363-2038241 GCF_000317375.1 Microtus ochrogaster | reverse complement strand
CCTCCCTCCCTCCCTCCCTCCCTCCCTCGTTGAAAGACAAGGTCTCACTGTGTTGCTCAGGCGGGTCCCCAAGTAGCAGTAACTCCTGTTTCTGACTCTTGAGCATGGGTTTATGGGTGTGGGTTCTGCCTGCCTCTCTGGCACTCCTCTTGATAGTAAGCAGGAGTTAGGTGAATATGATCAGAATCAAAACAGTTGGACGGCCTTAATTGTAATTTATAACATTATCAAGCACTAGTTATTTTAGCTGAGAATTGGCCACCTTAGCTGCAATCAGAGCAAGCCATGATATGGATCTTCAGATCCAAAACCCTGAAGAAGTGGTACTGAAAGAATATTCTGTATTTTTTTTTAAATATTGCTACATCTTCTGGAACAACCATTGCAGATGCGGTTGTCGTGTGAGTGAATGTTGGTACACACAGGTGTACTTGTGTGTGAGGGTGTGCGTGTGCGTGTGGAGGCCAGAGGACAACCTGAACTGTCATTGTTTGGGAATTGTGTGCTTTCTTTGAGACAAGGTCACGCACTGGACCTGAGACTCACCAGGCTGGCTAGTCAGTGAGTCCAGGGATTGGCCTGTCCTTGGTGGAAGAAGGCAATACAGGTCTCCAGGACCTTTGTATTGGAAATTAGGAACCTTTAGAAGGGGTCAGGAAGCGTACTTGCGACTGGGGTTGGGTATGTTGATGCTGAATGGTTGCTGCCCAGCACCTGTGTCGAAACTGGGAACCCCCAGTGTGTTATGTGAAAATGGTACCCTGGGAAGGTGTTTAGGATGCCACGTTAGCATCCTTGTGATGGAACTGGTTCTCTTTAAGTAGAGACACCAGTGTGTGCCCTCCCTCATCCCTCCCCTTTTCCCTCTTCCCTCTCCT
>NW_004949125.1:2034795-2036522 GCF_000317375.1 Microtus ochrogaster | reverse complement strand
CCCTCATCTCTGATCTTCAGCTTCCAGAAATGGGAGAAATAAATCTGCTGTTCCAGCTCCAGTCCTGGGCTCCACCTGAGCCCGATTTTTCCGGCAGTAAGCCCAGGGAAAGATGACCAACCTCATTAATGATCATAGATATGCAAATTAAGGCAACAGCTTGGCCACATTTTAGCAAGACAAAGGGCATGAGCAGGAATGGGCATACACTGCCCAGACAGTGGTGGCAACCCTGCACCTTGGAAAGCCAAGTCCGGCACTCTCCGCTGTACCCTCATGCCATCTCAGAGCCTTCCCAAGCCAGCTGTGGACCCAGAGGACACTGAGCATGGATGTCCCCAAGACTTTCTTGGAGGACGTTCATCGTGACCTTGCTCATAATAACAACATAATGGCAATAATAAGTGTCACTCAGAGCCTGGGCAATGCAGTGTGTACTCCCTGGGGTACAGGGAAGGGGCTTTTCGGTGTGCATACCCCAAAGTATCTATTGTGAACACCTGTGTCTTTCTGATTGGAGAGTAGAGGTGTTTTGGGGTAAAGGTTTTTTTTTTTTTTCTTTTTTGGTCACTGTTGCCTAATTAATCTTTGATGAGATCACACTCATCTTCCAACTGCCGTCTTCCAACTTCTCCTGCTGGAAACCAGTGGTAAAATAGACCCTCCTATTGTGGTTTGACTGTGAAACACCCTCACAGGTTCAGGGATCTGAGCACTTGGTCTCCAGTTGGTGGCGCTGTTTCAGGAGGCTGGGGAAGCTTTGGGTTCAGGATGCACTGCTGGTTGAGCTGCTCACTGGTGGAGGGGGTGGGCCTTGGAGTGTACTAGCCAAGCTACTGGCAAGTGTTCCACCTCTGAGCCACATCCCTAGCCTCTGCTTCTTGTCCCAGCTCTGTTTCCAGTTCTGCCCAGCAGCTCACAGTGGCCGACTGCCCAGTAGTACCCTCAACTGACTTCATCTTTGTGTGGCTAATTGCTCTTTGCTCTCTGGGTCCTGACCTCTGGGTCCTGACCTCTGGGTCAGGTTGAGCTCAACTAGGTTTGGTGTATAGGAGCACACAGCAAACTCTCTGAGAATTTCCCAGCAATCCCTGCAGGCTCCCTGCTCCTTAAATACAGGAGCAGGAATTGACCATCATTCTTAGATTCCCTGCGGCTGACTCTGATGTCCCTACCTGTGGTTCTTGAGAACCCCGGTGCTCTGCTCCCTGCACTGTGTTCTGTATCCAGAATCCTGTTCTTTCATGGTTGTTTTCCAAAGTACACTCTCAGACTCTTGCAACTCAGGAAGCTGGCTGCATCGCCTGCTGTGGGAGGATTTTCCCACAATATGGCCCCAGTGTCTCTGTTGACCTTACTTTCATGTGTCAGAGAACACAGAAAAGGGACAGTTAATTTCCACCGAGACTGAGATCCCTTTGAACGCATGGGCGTTACATGAACCACACATAGCTTGTCTTTCGGGATAGGGGCTTGTGACGTCCTTTGTATATTTGAGAAAGGTATGGGCTGCAGAGGGGCAATCAATTATTCTTAGTGATGGTTGATTTTTAAATTAATTCCATATGCAAGTTGTCTAATGATAATGGATATTCATTCCCAATACCACCCCTCTCTCTGTTTCTTCCCCTTCTACCCTCTTCTTCTCTTCCCTTCCCTCCTTCCCTCCTTCCCTCCTTCCCTCCTTCCCTCCTTCCCTCCTTCCCTCCTTCCCTCCTTCCCTCCTT
>NW_004949125.1:2031782-2033912 GCF_000317375.1 Microtus ochrogaster | reverse complement strand
GGCTCTACCACTGAGCCACACCCCAGCCCCTCACTGGGGGATTCTAGGCAGAGGCTCTACCACTGAGCCACATCCCAGCCCCTCACTGGGGGATTCTAGGCAGAGGTTCTACCTCTTATTCAAGAGTCCCAGGACTCTTTTTACTTTTTGTCTTGAGAGGATCTCACCAAGTTGCCCAGCTTGGCCTAGAACTCATGATCTTACTGCCTCAGTCTCCCTGATTTCTAGAAAGATGGGCTGGGCTACTAGACCAAAACCCTATAATAATTGTTTTTGTGCAGCACCACTAGAATTTTTTCTGAAAATGAAGTTTTAAAATATTGCTGTGTGTTTTTTTTCCATCAAATTGCCTGCAATATTTGTCAAAGGGACTGTTATGGTTACTGAGTTTGAAAACCTCGACACCTTCAATTGATTCCTCTCCATCAATCGTAATCTTTTAAGTTGTGTAAACACTTCCCTGCAGATCTGGAGGTGTCTGGTAAACTCAGAGCAACTGTGGTGAACGGAATCCAGGACCCAACGTCAACACTGTAAGATTGTTACAATAAGCAAACACCAGTCTAAGATTTTAGAAAAAAAAAATGGATTCTGTCTTTTCCTGATTACCTTCTGTTGACAAACTCTTCCATGAGTTGAAATCTGTGAAATGAGCTTCCCGTATTGAAGGTCCTTTGGAGTGTGTCGCTAATCAAACATGTTAGGAAATGACAGGGACTCTGTATGAACTTATCAAATCCTGAATAAGAACTGTATCCATCGAAAGTTGCCCCTCCCCTCCCACAACTATGGCTATTCCCAGTCACAGTCTTGGAAGTTTAAAATTAAATCTCACACGTGGTTTGGGCTTATGTCGTTTAAGTTGTTTACTTCCTGGAAGGCTTTTGTGGGGACAAATTTCAATGCCTTCTTGATTGCAGCCCTTATTCCCAATAATTGTGCTGTGGTAGGATCGTCAGGCGTTGTAGGTCTTTTGAAACTGCTTGATTACCTTAATTAAAAACTTATAGCTGATTTGAAAGAAAATAATGTGTCTACAATTCAGATGCTTCATTGACTAAAATAAAATAAAAATAAAAGAAGACCCAGCGTGGTTGCAGGCTGCTTCATTTGAATAAAGATATTTCAAGATTCAAGCGTTTCTGAAATGTTTTGATGGTAGGAAATTAAGTGAGAAAGTATTAGTCTCTAAATGCTTTTGGTGGGGGGCACTGGAGAGATGGCTCGGTGGGTAAGAGTGCCCCATGTACGTAGATCCTAGTACCTATGAAAAAGGTTGGGCATGGCCACACACTGTGAAGGGCAGAGACAGGAGGATCTCTAGGGCTTCCTGGCTACCACCCTGGCTCCAGGGTCATCAAGAGACCCTGTCTCAGAGCAATAACGCAGTAGAGCAAGACTTCCTTCTCTGGCCTTTGCGAGCACACACATGCATGTTCCTATACCAAACACACACATCTACACAAATATGCTCACACACTATAAACAATCTACCATCACCCTCGATTAGCTATTCTTGCAGCTCACTCTGTTTAAACTGCAGTAGGTGCAGTTTTATATTAGTGTTTATTTTAGAATGTTGTCATTGGAAACTATATTATACCCAGCACAACTGGCCCTCAGTGCACTTTTGTCCTGTGGTCTTTCACTTTGGTCAGAAGGAAGTTTTCACTTTGACCGTGACTCCCTCACCACCCAGAGGCTATGATCACCGTGCAAAGACAGTTTTTACCGGCCACATTGAATTTTTAAACTGAACTCAGTAGGAGTCATGATGATCTTAGGTGGTTCCCTTCCAACAGGGTGGAGTTGTGGGGGCTCAGACTGTAGCAATTAGATAAGAAAGAAAATCCAGCTGTCATTGAAATGCTGGGATTTCCTTCCTATAAGGAACAGCTCTCGACCTTGGAAATGTTAACATAAGGGACATCAGAGATGAGAAGCATCCTGGAGTGGACACAGTCAGGCAGCCTCACCAGCAGTCTGGACAAGGCTTGGTATAAAAGCATCCATAAAACTGGAGTTGAATGATTTCTTGGAAAGGCCTACATTAGAGAAAAACAGGACAGAAGCCAGCCAATCAGAAGTGGCCAAGTATTTGTGTGATTGGGAGCATCAGCAGGAGATAGA
>NW_004949125.1:2003547-2031682 GCF_000317375.1 Microtus ochrogaster | reverse complement strand
CCTCTCTCTCCCTGTGTGTTCGTCTATCTATCTATCTATCTATCTATCTATCTATCTATCTATCTATCTATCTATCCATCCATCCATCTATCATCTATCTATCTATCTATCTATCTATCTATCTATCTATCTATCTATCTATATCTGTGTGTTGTATATGCACATGTGTAGGCCTGTGAAATGTGATGTGGAGGCCAGAGGTGGACATTGAAAACATTGCTCTATAATCATCCTCTTTATTCCTTTGACACAGGGTCCCTCACTGACCCTGGAACCAGCAAGTCACAGACTTGTCTCCATCTCCCAAAGTGCTGGGATCATAGGTATGCAAATGCACATCTGACTTTTCAGTTGGGTGCTGGGGATTTGAACTCACTTCCACAAGCTTGCATAGCAAGTGCTTTGCCCACAGGGCCATATCCCTTGCCCCTCTGTTTTCGGTCTTTATAAAAAATCTCTTTGGCATGGCCCATCCATTTCTGGTTTGGATCTATTAATTCATAAACCATTCTTTACTCAGATGAGCTTTTTAAAAGGGTGCTTAACTGTGCCTCAGTTTACCTTATAAACAAAACAGACACCAATCTGGGATCACTTAACAATTTGGAAAATTCTGCAAGCAAGTCAACATGTAAGTTCTATATGCAATCTCCAATCTTCACTATCTACTTGACAGAACTTAGAGTCACCTAGGAGACACAGGGCGATGGTTGGTTTTAATGTCAACTTGACACTTATTAGAGTCACCTGTGTGGGAAACCTCAGTGGAGAACTTGTCCTGATTGCTTTGGTGTGGGAAGATCCACCCCCAGTGGGCAGTGCCTTCTGGTAGCAGCCCAGATAGAAAGGGCCATGGTAGAGGCATGGCAGAAATAAGATCATTTGCTGCTTTGCCCTTGGCTTGCCTCTTTAAGCCAAGTTGATTTAACTCATTGTTACTGATTCCTTCACTGATAGCAGTATTTCCAGCTTTTCATGGGTCACCAAGAACCAGTCACTTTCTAGGAAATCTTCAATGTTTTGGCACCAGATGGGGAATGCTCAGGCACCCAGCCTTTAGGATGAACACCTACTGGGATACCAGCTCTCCGGTGTAAAATAGCCACTGTGGGACTATTCCGACTTCCAAGGCACCCCGCTTCAAAGTCTGAGAAACTATTGGGTTCTCAGACTCTCAGGTGTGAGGCAGCTGTTGTCACTATTTCGGTGCCAGCTGATTTAATGGATTGTTTCGTTCTAGACCAGTGGATCTCAACCTGTGGGTTGAGACCCCTTTGGGGGTGTTGAATGACCCTTTCATAGGGATCACCTAGGATCATCAGAAAGCACAGATATTTACATTATGGTTCCTAACACTAGCAAAATTACAGTTATGAGGTAGCAACAAAAGCAGTTTTATGGTTGGGGATCAAGACAACATGAAGAACTGTATTAAAAGTCACAGCATGAGCAAGGTTGAAAACCTCTGTTCTAGGGGTCTCTGGGTATGTCCATGTGGGCGTTTTCAGAGAGGTCTTAACATGTGAGCAGTTCCATCCCACTGGCTATGGCTCTGGTCTGAATAAAAAGGAGACAGCGAGCTGAGTGCCCACATTCATCTCTGCTTCCTGACTGCGTGGATGCCATGTGATCAGCCTCCTCAGGCTCCTGCCACCGCGTCTTCCCACCATGGTGGACTGTGAAATAAACCCTCCTCCCTTAAGTTGCTCTTGCCAGGTGCTGTGACTGCAATGAGAAACACGACAAATGCAACAGTCACATAAATACCGTGTGTGGACAAGGCACTTTGGGGGCGGATGGGAGCAGGTGTTTGAGCTGAAGGAAAATCCACACTTTCCCACAGTGCTGTGGTAGCACACGCGGGACCCCGTCTTTACGCACAACCTTCTTAAAATGACAGGTAGCTGCTGGAGAAGACACTGAAGCTTCTGTAGCAGCTCTTCTTTTTATTTTTAAAACAATCTTATTTACATACAAATCCCAGTTCCTTCTCCCTCCCAACCTCCCACTCCCCCCACCTTTTCCACACCCCACCCTCTTTCCACTCCTTGTAGAGGGTGAGGCCTGCCATGGCCATGGGGAGTCAGCAAAGTCTGTCACATGGCTTGAGGCTGCACCTAGGCCCTCGCCCATGTATCTAGGCTGAGCAAGGTATCTCTCCACAGGAAATAGACTCCAAAGAGCCAATTCAGGCATCATGGATAAATACTGGTTCCACTGCTAGTAGCCCCACAGACTCTGCCCAAATCACACAACTGTCACCCATATTCAGAGGGCCTAGTTCAGCCTTATGCAGATTCTCCAGCTGTCAGTCCAGAGTCTGTGAGCTCCCGCTTGCTCGGGTCAGCTGTTTCTGTGGGTTTCCCCATCATGGTCTTGACCCCTTTGCTCATAATATCACTCCTCTCTCTCTCTGAATGGACTCCAGGAGTTCGGCCCAGTGCTTAGCTGTGGACCTCTGTGTTTGCTTCTGCTTCCATCAGTTTCTGGATGAGGTTCTGTGATGACAATTAAGGTAGTCATCAATCTGATTACAGGGGAAGGCCAGTAAAGGTACCCTCTCCACTATTGCTTAGTTTCTTAGCTGGGGTCTTCCTTGTAGATTCCTGGGACTTTCCCTAGTGCCTGGTTTCTCGTTAACCCCATAATGGCTCCCTCTTTTAAGGTATCTCTTTCCTTGCTCCCCCTCTCTGTCCTTTACCCAATTCGACCTTTCTGATCCCTCATGTTCTCTTCTCCCCTCCCCACTCTCCGACCCCCTCCTCCCTCCTCCCCCACACTGCAAATTTACTAAGGAGATCTGGTCTACTTCCCCTTCTTGGGGAGGGGATCCATGAATGTCCTGTCTTCTCTGGGGTTGTGGACTGTAGGCTGCTTATTCTTTATGTCAAATATTATCCACTTATGAGTGAGTACCTGCGATGTTTGTCTTTCTGGGTTACCTCACTCATGATGGTTTTTTTCTAGTTCTATACATTTGCCTGCAAATTTTAAAATGTCATTGCTTTTTTACTGCTGAGTAATAATCCACTGTGTAAATATGGACCACATTTTCTTTATCCATTCTTCGGTTGAGGGACATCTAGGTTGTTTTCTTCTTTGCGTGGGAAGTTCTACACCTGGCATCCATGACAGATGGCAAATGTTAACAAAGTACCTCATGTCAAAGATTCATGTCTGTCACCATCTTTATTGAGAAGAAGAAATTTAGTACTTAAACTTGTACATGTGCCTGCCTTTCTTCCTTCCCTTTCTTTTCTTTCTTTTTCCTTCCTTCCTTCCTTCCTTCCTTCCTTCCTTCCTTCCTTCCTTCCTCCCTCCCTCCCTCCCTCCCTCCCTTCCTCCCTCCCTTCTTTTTTCCCTCCCTCTCCCTTCTTTCCTTCCTTCCTTCCTTCCTTCCTTCCTTCCTTCCTTCCTTCCTCTCTTTTTCTTTTTTCCCCTCTCCTAATGTAGGAGTTTGAATGTAATTGATCCCAATAAGCTCATAGGGAGTGGCACTATTAGGAGGTGAGCCTTTGTTGGAGTGAGTATGGCCTTGCTGGAGGAAGTGTGTCACTGTGGGGATGGGCTTTAAGGTCTCATATATGCCCAAGCCATGACCTACATGGCTACATGTAGCCATGCTACAGTTTGCTTCCTGTTGGCTTCTGATCAAGATGTAGCCAGCACATGTCTGCCTGCATGCTGCCATGCTCCCTGCCATGATGCCAATGGACCAAACCTCTGTAACTAAGCAGCCATCTCAATTAAATGTTTTCCTCTATAAGAGTTGCTGTGGTCATGATTTTTTTTTTTCACAGCAACAGGAACCCTAACTAAGACACATTTTATGTTTAGGGAACAGAATCTCATTACGTAGCCAATGCTGGCTACTAATTTGCAATGATTCTCCTGCCTCAACCTCCTGAGTGATGGATTTACAGGCATAAATAGGGTCACCCAGATGTCATTTATTGTTTGTTTTTCATTTATTACATTCCTAAGGGTCTGTTGCCAGAAGAAAAAGACACAAACACTAAAGCTGCCACTTGCTGCATCTTTACTCAGTGAAGTTTGTTTTTCTATCACGGCAGGGGGGTATTGAGCATCAGGTTTTTCCTAGCAGAATCTTCACCAGGATGCTCCCCACATAAGGATTCAAACTCCCCTGTGGATACTTGATACTCCTGATGAACCCTAGAAGTGATTTGGGAGTTCTGTATGTTTGTAGAGCCACCAAAGCTGTGTGCATCTGGCCATCCACGGCAGTGGGCAGGCTCAGCTGCACCGATTTCCTCCCACTGCCCAGGGGAGCCATGCCTAGCCTCTCCTTTTCCCTGTCCACTCCACCCCATTAGCAGGTCTTCTGGAAAGAGAAGTCAGTTAGTGTTGGAGACGCTATGTGAACAAGCCACTGATGATGGATAAGCTTCTAACACAGGACTAGGAAAGGTAGGGCTGTCTTGGCAGGCATGAAGTCTGGTTGCGCTATAGACAGATATGCAATAGGCAGACAGACAATACAACAGGAAGAAGATGACAGAAAGGTTGCTGAAAGATAAGTCATAGATGATAGGAATATAGCTAACCAGGTCATTAGCACATGAATCTATGGAAATATCAGTGATAGATTAATATATAGATGATAGAAATATGATAAATGGTGGTTGGGTGGATGGATAGGTGGACAGATAGGTGATTCTTCTTAAAGCATTTATAGAAAGATGGCTCTATGATAAATGGATGGATAGATGATGTCTTGAAACATAAAGTGTAGATATGAAAGTATAATATAGATACATAGATTTTGATAGATAAAAGAAAATGATAGACAATGGTAGATTGATAAAATATAATAGAAAGATGATTGATAGAAAGTGGCAGATAAAAATGATAGATGTATAGATAGATAGATAGACAGATAGATAAAGATAAATGGGTACATGGAGAGACAGATCATAGATCGATATATAGATGATAGGTAACATGTAGATTGCAGGTAGATGATCAGGCCATGCAAGTTTTTGCTAGTTGTTACTTCGCAGCCAAGATGTGTATCTGTGAACCACACCAGGCGGAAGTTCGTTCTTTTGGTCTTCTGTGAAGTCTTGGATTAGTCTGCTGAGAATTCTACTCTGGGGTGTCTAAGCATTCTCTTCATGTTTCTGCTTCCCCATGTTTAAAGTGAAGGAAAAGAAGGCAGGGCTTGCAAGCCATCCTGCAGAAGTGTAAATGCAGACAAGGCATGCCTGTGAGCAGGCTTTTGATGCCAGGTAAAGCGTTTTCTCTCTGTGAGACAAAGATCCCCTGGTGTGCTACCCGGCTCCCTCCATCCTCAGTCTCTCTGACATCGCTGCTTTCGGGAAGGAGTTTTCATTATTTTTTATGCTGTCAAGATGACAGACAGAGAGAGAAGATGAAAGGGTACATTCTCATAAGATTTACTTTCCTTCCAGCTAAAAGGTATCACTTACCCTGCTTGCTTTTTAAATTTTAAAACATTTATCAAAGCGTTATGTGCAATTTTAAAATCAAATAGAATCACGGGGGTTATAATGAGACCCAGTCTTTCCTACACCCAGATCCTTCCCCTCACTCACAACTACTGCGAGCTATGTCATCGCGGTAAATTATACGCGGCCTAAACTTACCATGATAACCGTTTCTAAGCGAGAATTTGAGTGGCTTTAAGCAGTTGGCAATGTTGCAAAACCGCCAACACCATCCCCCGAATTAGGGCTCTATCCCAGCGAACACTCTCCCCACAGCTCTTCGTTTCAGTTCTGTTGCTGCGGTAAAATGCCTGGACCCAAAGTTACTCAGGAAAGGAAGATTTTGCTAGGTTCACAACTCCAGGTTACAGACCATGTCTGTGAGGATGTTGAGGCAAGAACTTAAAGAGACTCATGCACAGTCGAGAACAGGGAAAATGAGCACATGGATTCTCACTTGCCTGTTGGCTATTCCTTTGACCTGTCCCGGAGGCCTGCCTAGGGAATGGTGCCGCTCACAGTGGGCTGGGTCCTCCCATACAGACATGCCCATCGAGCAACCTGACTCAGATGAATCCCTCAGCTGATGCTCTCTCCCCAGGTGATTCTGGGTTGTGTCAAGTTGACAGATAAACCAGGACAGTCTCCATCCATTCCATTATTTCTCACCACAGGAATTTGACAATTCAAGGGACCTCAGAGAAGTGGGATTACACATTATTTGTGTTTCGGTGACTGGTTTGTTTCACTCAGCATCTGTCCTCAAGGTCTGTTCTCAAGGTATATTGGTGGTGCTATGTGCTGTTGTTTAAATATGAACTGTTCCCCACAGGCTCACGTATTTGAATACATAGTCCTCATCTGATGGCTCTCTTTGGGGGAAGTTATAGAAACTGTAGGAGGATAGAACCTTGCTGGAGGGAATGGGTCACCTGGGGGAAGGTCTTAGGGGCTTTCGCTTGTCTCAGCTTCCACACTGTTTCTCCTGAGATATACCAAGACACACTGCAAATTCCCATGGCGGCAGATGGGAGCCACCCTACCGTGACAGACTGGGATTTGGGTTCAGAGACTGGTGAATTTGGTCAGTATTCAAACCCAGAAGTAGGTTTGTGAGTTACCTGCACAGCCTACAGGTAACTCAACAGGCTGGAGGGCATCCTCTCCAGATGGTTAAGCCTCCAAGGTATCTTGGCCAGTCTTTGTTCTGGTTGGCCTGGAAGTCACTATGTAGAACCAGGCTGGTCTTGAACTCACAAAATATCCATCTGCCTCTGCATCCTGAGTGCACGAATAAAAGTGTGCACCCCATGCCCAGCTTCTTCAATATGTCTTACTAAAGCTTGTTTGTCCACTTTCACATGGACAAACACACTACCCGTACACACAACATACATACTTTTAATAAGTATTGCTTTAGAACAGTTACAGCAACATTTTTTTTAATGAAGCCAGTATATTTTTAAATGGGTTTTTAAATGAAACCAGTATTTCCCAGCCCACTGCCACTGTTTATAGCCTCACATGTGTGAGCAGCGTGTTCAAATGGCTGGGATGCTCATGGCATACATGTTCATTTCAGCGAGAAAATCTCGAGTGAGGTTTTTATTTAGATGTTTGCGTGTTCATGTGTGTATGGTATAGGTACATGTTTGTGTGGATGTGTGTTGGTGGAGGCCAGATGTTGACATCCTTTTCCCAGTTGCTGTCTGCCTTATTCTTTGAGACAGGGTCAGTCTCTCACTGATTGCCTAGGCTGGCTGGCCAGTGAGTCCCAGGGACCTGCCTGTCCCCCACCTCCACAGCCAATGTATAAATATTTTAATGACTTTAGATTAGAACTATTTAAAAGCCCCCAGATCTACGTCGAGTGATCCCACCTCTGGGCTAGTGTGATGTGAGTGCCGATGACAATGACTTTTCCGTCTGTGCTGTCGTTGCTGGGTGACTTAGGTCACTGAGGCGTAATGGACTGTTATGTGTGTATTGTGTCATTTAGAATGGTCGCCATCCTTGACCACTGCTCAGTGTGTCCAAGGGTGAGAAGCACAGGAAGCTATGCATTTTAAGTGTAAGCGAAGCAGAAGAAGAGGGAAATGAGGGCTCTTCCAATTTGCCTCTGAAAGCTCTTTAAGACCCACAGATTGCAGTCACCATGGCAAAAATGGCGTGGTGAGCTATTTCTGGTTTAAAAAGTTGTGTTACAAAAAGAAAGAAGAGCAGTGGCAGGACCTAAGGTCACTTTCCATTCTTCCAAGATACTGTCTTCATCCTTTCTGTCTATAGTGGGGATGGGTGACCAAAGATACTAGGGATGGAACAGGGCCTAGAATGTACTAGGCCAGGGTTCTACCATTGGGCCACACCCTAGCCCTTCAACTGGGGGATTCTAGGCAGGTGCTCTACCACTGAGCCAAACCCCAGCCCCTCACTGGGGGATTCTAGGCAGGTGCTCTACCAATTGAGGTATATCACTAACCCTGTTTCTACTTTTGTTTTTCTGATAGTGTCTCACTGATTTGTCCAGACTGACCTTTAATTACTCTGTAGTGAAGGCTGGTCTTGAACATGTCATTTTTCTGTCTTAGCCTTCTGGGAAGCTGGGTTGATGGGCCTGAGCTACCAGTTCTGGCTGCTATTCCCACCCCCCCCTCTGATTTTTGACTTTAGTCAGTCTGGATGACACACTCTGCTTCCCCCACCACTGGTCAGGCTCTCTCAAGCATATCCTGCGAGTCAAGCCTCTTGCGGCAGTTCTAGAACCTTCTAAGATTGTGTTTTCATTTGCTGTTGTTCTGTTTTCCAGTTGAGTTTTCCTTCCATGATTTTAGTGTCTCTTCTCAATCATTTTCAAAGTTTGTGTTAGATCTTTCTGTATGAACATTGCTTTGGCTTTGATCTTCTGTTTTCAATTATATGTACATATGTGTCTGTGCGTGTATTCAGAGCCCTGCCTGCTCTGGTTTGAACAAGGAATGGGTGGTGTATACCTCGCTCTGGCTCCTTTATTTCATCCCTTGTTCCTAGTGCCCATGATTTAGCCACACCAAAACAGGCAGAAGACCCTGGATATGGAGAACTCTGTTCTTTGCTTAAAATTCTTTTGCCCTCTCTGGCTATTATAAGTTTCTGTCCTTTCCCAGTTTATAGCAATGTTCACCAATAAAAAGCTGCAGCCTGTCTCCAGTTCTCCCCAGTGCTGTGCTGGAGCAAACCTTTGGAATATCATCTATCAGTCTATCTATCTATCTGTCTGTCTATCTATCTATCTATCTATCTATCTATCTATCTATCTATCTATCATCTATCTATCTGTCTAATATATAATAGCACCTACCTTAAGTTTATTCATTTTCATATACATTTTCCCCTTAACTCTAAAATGACCTCCTTAAATTCTGGAACTTTTCTTTATTAAATTTATCTACCTTTGCCCTCTCTTCCCAGTTTGATCAGACTATGGATGTGTACTAGTCAGTGCCTGCTGTATAACAAGTCATCTCAAACCCACAGGCATATAAAAGCAATAATCTCTTTGAGGCTCACATGTCTGCTGGTTGTTGGGGGCTTTTGGGAGCTGAATTTGCCTCCAGGTGGGTTCAGTTCAAGTCTGCTATGGAGTCTCTTATTATTTTGGGACAAACAAGACACTGTGAGCATATTCTTCTCATGACAATTCTTTAAGTGCAAGAAGGCAAGCTCGACCAGATGGAGGCACACACCACAGTCAGAGATTACAGTCTACTATAGAGGAAGTCAAGGTGAAAAATGAAACAGCTAATCAGATCACCTCCACAGTTCACAGCAGAGAGAAACAAGTGAGTTCATGATACTTCCACGCTCTCTCAGCCAGCTTTCTTTAGTGTTACGTAGTTCCGAGCCCAGCCTAGAGGATGGTGTCACTTTTGGTGGGCTTTCAATGACTAGTCAGGACAGTCCCGTGTAGACTTGTCTATTGGTCACCCTGACTCTGTTTCCAAGTGATCCTTGGTTGTCACACGTTGACAGTTAGAGCGCACCATCCCATCTGCTAACAGCTCATTGGCCGACAGGTGAGGTAGAGTCATAGCCCACCGTGAACCCAGATTTGTAGAGGAGGATTTCACACTGCTCATTTGTGAAATCAATAAAAAATGAATAGTCAAGAGATTCCAGAAAGTTCTTCCCTGATTGCATAGGATTTAACAACTGAAACTTAGCATACACGTGTGGCCAGGACTAGAAGGCATAAGGTTAAGATGTGACCGAGTCTCTGAGGGCTCAGGGGCCTTGGCTCCCCGTGTGGCAGAAACCATAGGACAGCACAGTCTAGCGTCAGGTGATGAGGGTCATTGGAGGCATTGATGGAGGTCTCTCGGGATCCTGGTTACACCATGCACTTGACCCCTTCTGCAATCGCCTGGTTTTCTTCCTCCTTCTTTTCTATGTTGTGATGCAGCCAGAGGACAAACTGATCGGGTTGCCTAACCTTAGACTTAGAGCCTCTAAACCCGTGAGTTGAACAAATCTCCTTTTCTTATAAAAGTATCCAGCCTTGGGTGTTTTGTTACAGCAATGAAAATAGCTTAAAACAGGGAGGCTGATATATCCCCATTACCGCCCCCCAGCCTTGTATTTCTATCTGTATGTGTGTGTGTGAGAGTGTGTGTGTAGGTCAGAAGTTGATGTTGTGTGTTCATTAGTTACTCTCCACCTTATCTTTTGAGACAGGGTCTCTGACTGAATCTGGCTTTTGTCAGTTTGTTAGACTGGCTGGCCAGTGAGTTCCTAGACTTAGACTCCAATCTTGGAGTTACAGGTTCACATTACCACATCTGGAGGATTCAAATTCCCATCCCCAAGTTGCATGGAAACTCTTTACTAACTATGCCATCTGTCTATCCCTATCCCCTGACTCAGTTTCTCACGAAATATGACTCACTCACGGTATCAGATCAAGGTACAGGGTGGTGACCAGAGCCCCCAGTGACACAGACTTGGGCTATCCTCCACTGTACTCTTTAGCTGTGGCATGATGGTGCCAGCCAGCCAGCTACATCCAGGTAAGACCCACCTCCGTTCCCACTCCAACTTTCTTTCCTGACGCTTCCCTTGGGCCCTCAAAGGGAGCAAAGACAGGAGCCATATTAAACCCTCACAGACCATCTCATTTTATTAGGCTGCCGTTGTAAGATGGGTTTTGGCATCTGTGTGGGAATTATTAGCAAAGTAGGCGGAGGAACAAATATTTTGGCTCATTATTGTTCCTTTATTAATGTTTGTTCTTTTGATTATTTGTGGGATTCTATTAAATGGAACCAAGGAAGATGAGGCCTTTTCCAGGTTCCAATTCATAGACGTTAATCTTGGATTTTTTTTTTTTTTTGCAATAAAATTTGTTTTCAAGGTTCATTTTTTTTTTGTTGGCTTGGTACAGCACTTGCCTTCATAATTTTTTAGAGAATCAGGGGTTGGGAATAATATTCATAAATATTTATTTCCTGAACAGTTTAATTCTTGTGCTTAAAATGTTTGGGGGGAAATTGGAGGGGAATAAATTTTCATTACGTGGCAGGAAAGTTGAATAATTGAGTTGGCACTTTAGAAAATCTGCTGGAGAATTAAAGGGAGTTAAGGGGTGTCTGAGGTGGTGCAGTGAAGAAACCACATTCACCGCAGGGAGGAGGAGGAGGAGGAGGGCCAGGGAAGACCAGGAAACCATTTTGAGCAACGTGTGATCTTGATCTTTATAACTTACAGATTCCTACTACACGAAGCTTGAGTTATTAATTACTCACTGTTGTGTGAACGGCTCCAGGGGAGTCGTGAACAAATGTCCCCCTTTCAGTCAGTATCCCATGTCCTGGGTAACCTGGCATCTCCTAAGACCACTTGCAGCTAGGACAGGGCAGGAGGAAGTAATGGCTGGACTCCCGACTGAGCGCCTCTGACCCTCCCCTTCCTTTATCAACCAGGGAGCGTCAACAGCTTTGCTATCATTACCACAGACCTGGCTACCTCTGTATCTTTCTGCTTATTTTGTTGCCATAGCTACTGGGCCAAGACAATCTCTACCTCAAGATGGCAATGGTTAGTTATAATATGCCATATGACCACACTGGAGACAGCCATATTGCTAATTGCCGTGATAGGATGTCCCCTCGGCCAGCGTGACTCAAAGTACTCATTGTCGGAGGGCAATATTCCAAAGCGTGTGTATAAATGCCGAGGTTTAGCTGAGAAATGTTTCATTATGACCCTTTTCTGTAATAACCCCAAAGATTGCTTCAAAGTGATGTGTCTCCGCTCCACGGTTTAGATACAATAGCAGTGTTTACCAAGCAGTTTGAGGGTCCCGAGTTTCTCTTCATTGGCACCGTGTACATTCTTGGCCAGGTGCACTGTGGGATGCTGGGCAGCATCCATGGTCTCTAACCAACAGACACCACGTGACAACCGGACATGTCCGGAGACAGCGCCAGATCGTCCCTTGAGTGGGGAAAAAAATTGTCCCTCATTGAGGACCACTCGCTGCTTCAGTTCGATCTGAAAACGATTATGTGGTCGGTAATCGGGGAGATGCAAATTAGAACAGAATTAAGCACTATTCCTTCATTGCCTTCGCAGAAATATAAAGCCGGACCACGCTGGATGCTGGTACCCCTGCGGGGTGATGGCTTGTTCCAGCAGGTGAGGAGCGCTTAGGAGGAGGGCTTTGGGGGAACGGTTGGTGCGTTCTATTCAAAGTTACAATGCTCACATCTGTTGAGTGGGAGCACTTCTCAGGATTAGCTCAAGAGGACGAGATGCGAGCGGCAGCCTTTGAATGGCGTGCTCTTTGCAAAATGACCAGGAGTGACGGACACGGCACAGCCCTAGCTGCAAAACAGCAGCTGCAAAACGGATGCATGTATATGTGCCGGTGGACATGAAATGACATCAATAAATGTATTAATTAAAATCAATGGTTATTTTATTACCATCTATTAATTAGCAGGAAGGAAAATTGGCCAGGCTTTGATGTGCATAAATAACTATACTTAGGTTCTCAACTCCCACACAAGGGTGGTAACCAACCTGACAGAATTGTTAATTTTTCTAAAGAGATTTGTACCCCTCCCTTTGGCTATATTGATATTGAGGAAAGTAGGGGGCCCTTGAGGGTGACAGAATCTTTATTGCTTCACGGGGGCAATGACTGGCTCAGACAGGAGGAAAAGCAACCACCACCCAAGCTACATTTGAGCCATGTCTTTACCTCATGAACTTGAAAAATGACTTTCAGGACCAACAGACAGGGAAGGTGTTCAGGAGTGAGTTTACTTTGGGTAAGAGGTTAAGAGACAGGAAGCAAGCCGAACTCCTTTACAGCAGGAGTAAGTCCTAAACATGGGTTCCCACTGAGGGTCCCCGTGATGGTTAGCTTTAAGTGTAAATTGACACGCCAGACAATCACCCGGGGAAAGAGTCACAGGGAGGGATTGTCTACGTTGGGTTTGGCCTGTTGGCTTGTATGTGGGGATTTTCTGAATTCAATTTATTGATGCAGGAAGATGCAGCCCACTGTGGGTGGCACCAATCCTTAGGCAGGGCATCCTGAGCTTTCCAAGAGTGGAGAAATTCACCTAAACATGAGGAAAGCGAGCACGCACGCATTTCTCTCTGTCCTTGACTGTGGATGTGGCGTGACAAGCTGTGTGCAGTTCCTGCCTTGACTTCCCCACGGTGATGGACTAGAACCTGGATCTGTGAGCTAAACTCTTTCTCCTAAGCTGCTTTTTGCCAGGGTGTTATACCACAGCTACAGAAATAGGAGCTGTAATACTCCTCAGCTAGGAGTTAGGAAAGCTTTCTACTGAACAGAGGCAGGAACACGGAGGGGATGAGTAGGCCAGTCCAGTTGTTCCAGCTGTGGGGTGTTCCAGACAGAGGCGCTCATTTGTGTACAAAGACAAGAAACAGCAGGAGCCAGAACGCCAAACATTTTTGACATCACTGGTCTCTGGTCAGAACAGAACGAGCCAAGGAAATGTCCAGCTTCTGGCCACAGCTAAGGGTTGGCTTCAAGATGTCTTGTTCTTGAGGTGTCGCTTTCCCTAAAACTGCCTGACCGGTTTCTACTTCTCATGACTGTTAGGCTATTGAAACCACAGACTTAAGATATTAGAGTTTCCCTCACAAATCTTCCTTTGGGAACAAAAGGAAAAAGGCTGGGGCCTGGTTAGCTGGACAGGATCTTCTCTCCCAGGAAAAGGGTGCACACAGTTCTGACAACTTGTTATACCGCCTTGCAGGAGATGCTGAAGGGGAGACAAGGGTAGGCTGGTGATTGGCAGGGCCACACCTTGATGGGGGTCACATACCTCTTGCTTCACATCAGGATTCCAAAGACAGCCTTGAGAGGTTTTTTTGGGAATGGCCAGATTTCTATTTGTGCTAATATGGCTACACTGAGTATATATCTATTTTCCTGCTTTTCCTTGTTGTCTCTGTAAGTGGCCCGTTGAAGGGCGGTGGCTGAGTCTAGACCATTAGACTTGGGCCCTAACATCTCTGGTAAGGACAGATATTTTCTTCAGATAAATTCTGAAGATATTTTCTTCAGTCACATACAGGCATGCAATGCCACCTCTAGCTGTTTCTTCTTTTGTTCTCACTGAAGGGACAGAGTGTATCCCTCAGACCCTGTCCCAGGTGTGGTCACAGCCACCCCTGAACTAGAACAACACAGCCACCTTCCCTGAAATAATCAACCCATAAGGAGCAAATGCTGGCTCCTGTTTTCAGAGGTGTCTGCCTCACATCACACACATGGAGTGGGAGCTCATGGCAGGAAGAGGTCTGTGCCTTTCAAGGCCAGCCAGCAGGGAGTTAGAGCCGGGGAGGAGCTGGGATGCCCACATCCCCTTCAGGGTTCATTCACTTCCAAAGACCCAAATGCCCCCTGCTAAGTCCCACCTTTTGTAAGTCCTGTCCACTCCTCATAGCTGGGGAACCAGTTCCCACACAGCCTCTGTGGAATGCACTAGTCCGGGCTCTTGCTACCCCTCTGGTGCTGCCCTGATACTGAATTCTGGCTTTCTCTCCTTATTCTGGGTTTCTTTCCTTACCACAAAAAACACCCCAGCAACAAGCCACTTATGGCTGAAAGGGCTTACTGTAGCTTACAGATCCAGGTTACAGTCCCTCACTGAGGGGATGTCACAACAGGAGCCTGAGACAGCTGTGGTCACGTCACATCTGCAGTCAAGAGCAGAGAGAAATGCTTGCATGCATGCATGCTCAGCTTGCTTGTGCCCAGCTCTAGTTCCCCATTGTCACACAGTTCAGACTTCCTGCCCAGGGTTTGGTGCCACCCACAGTGGACTGGGTCTTCCCAAATCAATGATTTTAATTAAGACAATCCTCCACAGACAGCTTCTCAGACCAATGTAATGTAGACAATCTACTCGAAAACCTCTTCAAATGATTCTCGGCTGTGTTCAAGTTGACCACTGAGGCTAACCTCCCGGCTGTGTGACGTGGTTCCCGTCTTTCTCTCTTGTAGCTTCTTTCATTGCCTTTATCACTGTTGATTTCTTTGCATCATTAGCATCCGACTCTCCTGAGACCCCAAATTCCAGTGAGCCAGACTCCAAGTCTCTTTGTGTTGATGTCAGATCTACAGCACCCAGCACAGCACCTGGCACAGAGTGGTGTGTGATATATATCAATACCGTCAACTCATATTAATGGAAATGCTAAATGGCTTCCAAAACACGTGGGGGCAGGGGGGAATGCATCAATACTCTCTAAATTGGTGCAAAAATCGTCCTGATCTTCTGAGCAGAGGCAGGTTTCAGATAGAAATACACTTGGAAAATAAACTATCAATGGATGCATTTGGGGGACTGTGTGTGCGTGCGTGCATGTATGTGTGTGTTTGTGTATATGTATGCATGTGCATATATATGTGTGTTTCACTGTGTGTTTGTATATATGTCCGTGTGTGGATATATGTGTTTCTCTTTCTCTTTGTGTGCATATATGTGTGTGTTTGTGTTACGTATGTATGTACATATATGTGAACTTCTCTGTGTGTGCATATATGTGTTTGTATATATGTATGTATGTGCAAATATATGTGTGTTTCACTCTGTATTAGTTAGTGTATATGTATGTGTGTGCATACATGTGTGAACTTCTGAGTGTGTGCACATATGCGTGCTTATGTATATGTACATGTGTGCATATACGTGTGAGTTTCTGTGTGTGTACATGTGTGTGTATATGTATGTGTGTGCGTATATATGTGTGTTTCTCTCTCTGTATGTGTTTGGGTATATGTATGTGCATGCATTTATATTTGTGTTTCTCTCTCTGTATATATATTTGTGTTTCTGTGTGTTGTCCACATATGTGGAGGTCTGAGGTACTCTGTTGCACTCTGCTTTTCCCCTCGGGACAGAATCTCTTCCTGTGCCAGCCATCCTCCTGTCTCCACTCTCTCATCCCCCAGTGCTGGGCTTACAGGGCGGCAGGTCCACCTGCTTCTTTACTTTTAATGTGGATAACGGAGATGGGAATTTAAGCCCTCACACTTTGCAGTAAGCACTCTTACTCAAGGAGCCAGTTCACCAGCCCCAAGCTCTGGGCTTTTGAAACCACTGAACTTTCAGAGCCATTTGTTACTGTATGTACAACCTTGCCTATCTTTGGGACTCTGCAGCTAAGGATACAAATGTCCCGAGTGGCCCTTCACGGTTATTATCTTAGTCCAGACTGGGAAGAAAAATAGTGCCGCTCTCAGTGGTAACCGATCAGCTGACTTCTCCCAAGAAGAAGGTTTCCACACAGAGCAGATAAGACTGGAAAAAAATGACAACCGTTTTAGTAAAATGAAACATCTTCATATTTCAAATCCCCGAGCTGCAGACAGGGGACTCTGACCACCGGCTGCAAATGTGGAGCCTGATGAGAGAGACCGCCAATCTTCAGTAAAACATTTTCCCACTTGTTTGTTAAAAACATTGCTTACTGAAGACCTATTCTGCACTTGGCATTTCTCTGTGTGATTTATCAGGGAAAGGAGTGAAAATCCCCACTGGCCTAGAGTTCACATCCCAGGGAGATGCATGGGATAAAGAGCCAGCACAGCAACAGCACATGGAAGGAGGGGACAATATGCTAGGAAGTTATAAGTGAAGAAAAAAATGGACCTCTGGTTTTAAAAAGATGTAGTCAAGAAAACAAGGCCAGAAGCAATGAGAAGGACACTGCTCTTCCAAATTAGTGGTCAGGAGGGTTTCTTATGGAAAAAGTGATTTTTGAGCAAAATGTGGAGGAGAGGAGAGAGAAAGAGAGGGAGAGAGAGAGAGAGAGAGAGAGAGAGAGAGAGAGAGAGAGATAGATACAGTAATCAGGGGAAGGGAAATATTGTCTGTGGGGACATGCCTGGTGTTGTACAGAAATACTCTCTGAACTGCCCTTGAACTTTTTTTTTTCTCTTCAGGCCTCAGTAAATGAACAACTCACAAGTCTCAGAAAGTCCTGAAACTTACAGGGTTACACAACTTTGCTACTCCCAGGTTGTGTATAATCAGTAAAGACCATCTGTGTAAGATCCAATCTGCTGAACTGATTGCAAGTCCTGCAGAGAGTTCCAGGGTTTCATCCTTCATGAATCATCACTCAAGTCAGTGTGGGCTTTTTGGAGATGCAACTTCCTTTGAGTCATTTCTGATTCTATGACCCCCTTACTCACACTCCTGTCAATGACATTAGTTAGGCAAACTTGAACTAGTAGAATCACTTCCTTGGCTTCTCATTGATTTCTATATCTAGGGCGAAATGTTTGTTCACGTATTCCCAGGAAAAGTCACACTCTTCTGGGTTGTTGGAAGTACAGTGGAGGATAATGGACTGCCTGGGTGGGTAGAATGCATGAATACACATGAATGGAAAAACAGAGAAGAAAGGAAAAGAATGTATGCGTGTATGTATGTGTGCATGTGCACATCTGTTTACTCGTGTGTATACTCGTGTATATGTGTGTAGTGTGTGTGCATGTGTATGTATGGATGTGAATGTGTTTGTATATGTGTACATGTGCATGATGCAAATGCACTTGTGTGCACATTTGTGTTGAGGCCAGAGGTCAACCTTGGGTGTCGCCCTTCAAGAGTCTTTTTAGTTTAGATTGCACATGTATTTATTATAAAGGTATTTCAGTTTTGTTTTAAGATATTTTCATAATAATGCTCCCTGAGACTGCTGTGTGCAGCTGAAGACCCAGGCCAGTGTTTCCAGTTCTTAGACTCACTGGATAAGTCAAGCACTGTTGATGAACCCAGTTCTCAAATAGGATGGAATGAGACTCGTGGCCCCTCTACTCTGGATTAAGACCACAAGGGGAAGCTTGAGAGTCAAAAGGGAGAGTGGGAAATCGAGCCACTGATTTATACATGGTAGGAATCTGGGTCGGGCATCACTTCTTCAAGTGGTCCCCAAACACCATCAGTGTGGACTGGCTACAACCGAGGGGCATGTCAGCATCGTTCTACCTGTGAGTCACCTGAGTGTGGGCATCAGAGAACTGCAGTACCTTTAGACAGGACCCGAAGAGATGGGAGGTTTTAGAGTGTTCTGGAAATGGAATCTAGCTGGCAGGAACTTGGATGTGGGCCTATGAGGGTTGCAGTCCAGTCCCGCTTCTGAATCCTTTCTCTCTGTGTCCTGCACACTGAGGGGTGGAGACCAGCATGTCTTTCTCCTGACATTCCTTCATGCCACTGTGACCTTCCCTACCATGATAGCATGCATATGTGTGAGTGTTTGCATGTTGGTGGAGGTGCCCTCAGAGGCCAAAATAGGGCATTGTTTCCCCTGGAACGAGTTACAGGAAATTATGAGCCACTTGCCATGAGTGCTGGGCACTGAGCTTGGGTCCCCTGGTAGAGCAGGGGACTCTTAACTGCTGAGCTATCTTCCCAGAACCATGATTTTTTTTTTTTTGGAGACAGGATCTCATGTAGCCTAGGCTGGCCTCAAGTTCACTAAAAAAGCTCAGGCTGCCCTTGAGCTTAAGATCATCTCCCCTTTACCTCAGAGTGCTGGGATTACAGTGGGCACCGCTATGCCCAGTTTCTGTGTGCAGGAGATGAAACCCTGGGCTTCCTGAATGTATGGCCCCAGCCTTGGAGATGTAGGAAGATTTGGCTTCCTGCTACCAAGCTCATATTATCTTGCCAAAAAGCCTTAGAGACACTGAAACTAAAAGAATCCTCATACACAGCATGCAATGAGAGTCAGGTCCAGAACCCGATTTCCAACTAGAACCCCGAGTGGAGGGCATACCCGTGAGAGATATTCTGCTTGGGTCGGAACACTGTGTGCCTCAGTCTCACAGAGATTGCCTAACATATTGAAGTGGGTGAATTCACTTCTCGTCTGGGCCTCTAAGGTAGGAAGACACACCTCTGATCTGGATCTTGAGGCAGGATGGCACATGCATTTAATCCAGATTTGGAGCAGAAAGACGCATCAACAGTCTGGGCCACATCTTCTTCTGGAAGCCTATACAAAGACATGGAAGAAGGAAGGTTTTGCTCTTTTCTTGCTTGTCCTCGCCATGACAGCATGTCCATCCCTTCACTGGCAGTGGAGCCCACTTCTTTGGGATTCTAACATATGCAGAAGACCGGCTGAGACCTCTAGCCTTGTGGGACTGAGCAAATACTGGATTCTTGGTCTTTCTGTTCACAGTCAGCCATTGTTAGATTAGTTGGACTGCAGCCGGGAAGTCATTCCTGTAAGTTATTCATATGAATATATATATGAAAAGGGAATATATAAATATATAGATATCCGTTCCATAAGTTCTGTGAGTCTAGAGAATCCTGACTTGTAGGATAATGCTCTTATATACTGTAAAGATTTGTCACTCTTACTGGTTTAATAAAATGCTGATCGGCCAGCAGCTAGGCAGGAAGTATAGGCAGGGTGACCAGACTAAGAGAATTCTGGAAAGCAGAAAGGCAGAGAGTAAGGCACCAGTCAGATGTAAGAGGAAGCAGGATGAGAATGCCTCACTGAGAAAAGGTACCAAGTCATGTGGCTAAACATAGACCAGAATTATGGGTTAATTTAAGTTGTAAGTGCTAGTCAATAATAAGCCTGAGCTAATAGGTCAAACAGTTTATAATTAATATAAACCTCTGTGTGTTTCTTTGGGACTGAATGGCTTTGGTGCTGGGCAGGATAGAAATTTCCATCTACACTGACTAATATAGTCATATCTCTTTACACCCAATGCAAGTTAGGGCCACCCCAGTCCATCCTCCTACACTGGGTTCCCACAGTGACCTCCCATGGTGGCTCCATTCACCATGTCTGGGCCATTCTGAACCTCTGGGTACCCTGCTTTTGTTTGCCTGATATTTCTGTGGCCAAGGATTCCCTTCTCCAATATATCCAAAATTCATACACAGAAGTTTTCTTCAATAATGAAAATATTGCTGATTTCTTGAGTCAAGACCATGCCCTCCCTACCCTAGGTCCTTACCCAGGATTCAGTTAGCCACAAACTCACTTCTTCCCTCACTGATGGGTATTTTATTGGTGCCCACTAGGATATGAAGTTAAGCACACTTTTCTTAGGGAAGTGAAATAAACATCTGTTCACCTGAGATAGGGTGGTCATGGCAGGACATGGCACTCACATCTAGCTTGGTGAATGAATGAGTTTATTGGCTAAAGTGCAAATAAGGACCCCTTACAGAAGCATGGAAGGGTACTCAACTATAAAAATTTCCTCTCCTGAGCAGCGATTGAAAACTTTATATATCCTCCAGGAGGGACAGAGTCTGGTAACCCCAGTCCCTCCAGTAACTGTTAACTGTCTATAAATATCAGAGAGGGGCTTTGGGTTCTAACAAGGTCAAACACACAAATTGCTGCCTCACATGGTCCCAGAAACATGGAGGCTCTGCAGAGCCCAGAGCTGACCCTGCCATTAGAGCTCATGGTCCAGCAAATCAGCTGGCCTCAAAATCCTTGCCGTTGTGGTGTCCCCCTGGCAAGGCAGGCTCAGGGCCCCTGGAGACCTCCTGTCTCACAGGGAACTCAGAGAGCCCCATTGGGGGTTGGGGGATGACTCAGTCAGTAACATGTTTGCCTCCCAACTGTGAGGACCTGAGTTGACTCCCTTGCCCCAAAACTCACATAAAAACTCGGTGTGGCAGGAGGAGTCACATCCCAGTGATGATGGGATGGGAAGAGACAGGGGTTTCCTGGGAGCTTGCTGGCCAGTCAGGCTAGCCTTCTGGTGGTGTTCCAGACCTGTAAGAGAACCACTCATTTCTGTTGCTGTGATAAAAATCTCCTGGCTTAGAGTGACAGGTTAGAATCCACTTGAGGGGAAGTGGAGGCAGGAACTTAACACAGCAACTCCACAACACACCTACTGCCAAGAGCAGAGAAGCCCAAATGTCCCCGTGATGCCTCTCCTCAGTTAGCTGTCTTTAGTCTTACCCAGGTCCAGGGTCAGCCTACTGAACAGTACCTCCATTCTTTAGGTGTGCCTTCCACCTTCATTAGTCATCAGGACAATACTCCTCAGACAAACACTCGGGTCACCTGATTGAGGTAATGCCTCACTAAAACTCTCTTCCCAGGTGATCTTAGGTCAGATCAGTAGATAATTAACCACCATCTTGTTTCAATGAGTAGTGGAATGAGCCTGAATGGGGTTGGAACCCAGTGTTGTTCTCTGACCTCCATATGCATGCACACACATGCACATATCCCACCCTAACATGGACACACACATGCACACACACCACACAAAAATGTACACATACCACACGAACATGCACACACATACACACATGCAACCACACTACATGAACAGGCACATACATACCATACAAAGATGCACACACACACCATTCAAAGGTGCACACACACCTCATGAACATGCACACATACATGTACACACACCTCATGAACATGCACACACATGCACACACACACATGAACACACACATGCATAACACCACACAGATATGTGCACATAGCAAATGAACATGTGCACACATGTATACATACCACATGTACATGCACACACATGCACACACACCACATGAACATACACATACATACCACATGAACACGCACAACACCACATGAATATGCATATATACCATAGGAACATGCACACACACCACACAAACATGCACACACATACACATTCATGCACCCATACTACCTGAGCATGCATACACACACAGACACACAAACCACACACACAGCTCCACCAGCTTCCATTGCACTCTGCAGAACTAGAGTCAGAGAACACCTTGGATCAAGGTGTGTGTAACGGGAATTCTGGGACAAATCTTACTGAGACCTGACCTCTCAAACCATCATAACTCGAGTGTGAAATGCCCCCCACAGGCGCCTATGTTTGAACATTTGGTCTCCAGCAGGTGGCACTGTGTTAGGACTGTGGAACTGTGACTGAGCTATCAGAGGTGGGTCACTGAGGGTGGACATAGAAGGTGATGGATGCTTCTGGTCCACCAAGACATGAGGAGCTGAGGTTGGAGAGATAGCTCAGCTGTTGTCTAGGATTTTGTAGACTCAGCAAAAATGAGGGTCTCAGATGGAGCTGCAGGCAAGTCTCTGGGGGTATTGTCTTGATTAATGAACGATTGATGTGAGAGGGGTACTATTCCATGGTGAGAGATGTCACCCCTGGGCAGGTGGTCCTGGGTTCTATAAGAAAGCAGCTGAGCAAGCCATGAGGAACAAGCCAGTAAGCAGCACCCCTCCATGGCTTCTTCATCAGCTCCTCCTGGTTCCTGCCTCTAGTTCCTGCTCTGACTTTCCTCAATGGTTGAGTGTAATCCACAAAGTGAGGTAAACCCTTTTCTCCTCATGTTGTTTTTGGTTGTGGTGTTTATTGCACTAATAGAAATTGACTATGACACCATGACAGTCAAGAGTACGTATTGCTCCCGAGGAGGACCCATAGCGAACTGCTCACAACCTCTTATGATTCCATCTCAGGGAATCTGACTCCCTCTTCTGGCCTCCTTGGGTACTGCACCCACATGTATGTACCCACATGCAGACAGACACATATACAGAATGAAAAAAAAAGATGCCTGGAGTTTGGTTTGCAGCACCACCCTGCTTCTCCTGAAACCGTGAGCCCAGCTAAGCCTTTCTCCCTTAGGTTGTATCTGTCAGGTGTTGTGTCATAGCTATGAGAAAAGTGATACAGGGACTGAGAGAGCTTTGGAAGTGAATTAGTGCTGACTGTCATGTGAGACACTGTCACCTGACTTCGGGGTTGGGGGCAAAGCTGTGGATCTTGGAGATGCTGGCCTACGTGGGTTCCTAGAGAGGTGGCTGTATACACCAAAGTGGTGGAGGGAGGACTCAACTCACTCCATTTCCAGGGGGTCCTCCAAACCCAAAAGCTACTAAATGGGGACACGAGTTTAGACTTTGTGACTTTACTTGCCTGTGTGGATTTATATCAAGGTGACATGGCAGAAGGGACCGCTAATAGTCTCCTCTAACAGCACCCCCAATAGTCATGGGTTCTGACCACGCCCCATGATGTCACCTAGAAAGCCAACTTTCTCCACTTTATCACTCATCTGTCACACACCGAATGCAACAAAAGCTGTGTGGCCCCTCTCCTTACAGCCCACAGAGAAGGAAACAGGGACAAGTCCCACCAGTGGTTTACCTCCCAGCCAGAAGCTGAGCCTCTCATCTGGTCTGCTAACACCCCATGGGCACTTCTGGGTAGAATAGGCTGAGAGCTGGCCACCATGTCCAAGTGGGTGGCTCTGAGCCCAGTGTCAGCCCTGTGGGCATGGAGAAGTAAAGAAAAAACATAGCTGGGCGGTGGTGGTGCACACTTTTAATCCCAGCAATCCGTAGGCAGAGGCAGGCAGATCTCTGTGAGTTTGAGGCCAGCCTGGTCTACAAGAGCTAGTTCCAGCACACAGCTAGGACTGTTATACAGAGAAACCCTGTCTCAAAAAAAAAAAAAAACAAACAATAAAATAAAATGTAAAGTAAAGAAAGAAAAATCGGGAAGCTATTCTGCAAAAAATATTTTGTTGTGGAGAGTCTCTCTCTCTCTCTCTCTCTCTCTCTCTCTCTCTCTCTCTCTCTCTCTCTCTGTGTGTGTGTGTGTCAGAAGTCTCTTCCTCCAGAGCCGTTTGCCTTGTTTTTGAGACATGATCTCTCACTGAGACCTAGGGCTTATCCCTAAGCCTTGTTGTCTGGTGAGATCTGCGGTTTCTGTTTCTGCCTCCTTTGTGCCAGATTACAAGCACACACCAGCACACTTGGCTTTTTACATGGGTTCTGGGACTCGAACTCAGGTTCTCATGCTTGTGCAGCAAGTACTTCACCAACTGAGCCAATTGTCTCGAGGCTCTTACAGGAATTCTCTGAAACCTCTGGATGCACCCACTACTTTCTTCCCAGGCTACCTCCTCAGCATCCTGTAACCAATGGAGTTCCTGACACACTTTCTCCATGCTGTGTAGGTGATAGGCGCACTGCTAAGGGTCAAAGCCAACTATTACTTTCTAGGTGTCCCCCTTGGCTGTGCGTTCTTCAGTGATCACTCACCTCTAGTCCCCATGCCCCAGCTACCACCCCTCCACCCCCTTGCCTCTTTGTTCCATCTGAGCTCCTTTCAGGTTCAGCTTATGGGCTCTTTAGCCCGTCTGCACATGCCCTTCAGTCAGTCTGCGCATGCCCTTCAGCCAGCCTGAGCTCCTCGAACTCTGTACGCTGCGTATTCCATTTTCTCTGAAAGTGGAATTCATGGGTTTAAACTTACTCCTTGTTCCTTCTATATGATTTCCAACAGGGGAAAATACAAAATGTCCTCTCCTTGTTATGCATATCCCAAAAGTTAACCAAAAGGTTTATTGAGTCTCTTTTTTTTTAGGTTAGAAGGAGCTGAGGACCCCAACTCTGGGGTGCCTTTGGGAATGTCTGTAGGCAAAGATGTGGCAGTAAGTTTCAATCGAGACCAAAGGCAGAGACCCAGCCTGATGGGTGGCTACTGGAGGAGGAAGGCATCTGCTTTTGTCTTTGTTATGCCGGTGTTACCTCCTGGTTTGAAATGGGCCTGCAAGCATCTTGGGGCAGGTAATGATTCCTGCAAAAAAAGTGGAGGCTCAGGAGATACATGTGAAAGAATTGTTACAAGCATCTACTTCTAGGTATGTGATCCACAGGTCACAAACATCAGAGAGCTGAGAGGACCAGAACTCTGACTTCAGCCCAGAGAACAACTAACTTCGTTTTAAGATTAGAAACCATCTTATTAAGGTCAAAATAAGTTCATTCTTGTTTTCTGAATCTGGCCATGTCTTGAACCATTTTCTGGAATTTGATATGTTATGACCTCCAACTTGATAAGATAATATGTTCTGCTAAGTTCCTCTAACAAACATCCCCCAACCTTTGGAAAGCCTGCTAGCCTTGCAGTTTGGAAGGGGAGCTATATAAACCCTACTTTCTCCTGTGCTTGATGCCATTGTCTCAAATCCACTTTAGGAAGATAACCCTGCCTGACAAAAAATAAACCTTGCTTAATTTGATCAACAATGTGGGTGATGGTGGCTTCTCTCATAGTGTCAGAGGCTATGAGAGACACTCCCTGAAGGCAGAGTTGACACCCCAGTGACATCAGTGAGCAGTCAGGAGCAGGGAGACTTCTGATATAGGGGTCAACACATCATCAGGTTCTCCCAGGAGAACTCCCGGCAAAGGATGGCAACAGTGGTTAGCACCTCCGTTAAAATTGACGAGCCTGGGAAAGTGGCCAGGTAAAATTTTATATCTCCTTTCCATCCTTCTGCCCCGCCAAGATATTGCATATGACTATGAACTCTGTGCCATGATGCTCATGAGTTCAGAAGGGTGAGAGACTCAAGCAGCTGATGCGCACAGATAAACATGGAACCCTTCCCTACCCCCTTCTTGCTTTGGTTCTCACTCTGCAAACAAGCATCTCTTTCAGGCTGGGGAGTACTGTGATCTCTGCAGTACCAACATCTTCACAGATTTGTGCTTTTTGTTGTTGACTTTGCGGCTTCAAATGGGGACCTGGGGAAACTGCTCGGTGAGTACAGTATCTGGACTGGTGGCCCGAGTCCGGACCCCGGGAAACCCTGTAAGAACCGGGCACATCACTGGGTTATTGCACATTGCACAACAGTAAACCTAACACTGGGGGTGGGGTGGGGTGTGTGCGGAGACAGGCGAATCCCTGCAGCTCATTGGCCAGCTAGCTTAGTGGAAATGACAAGTTCAGGTCCAGTGAGAGACCCTGTCTCAAAAGGAAAGGTGGAGAGAGATTAAGAAAGCACGGAGCCAAATGTGACAAGGTTATGACATGCCTTCTGGGGAAAAAAATATATGTGGTAGTTAAGCTCCATTGAAACCCTGAGTTCAATGTTAATGAGTCAACAGTATGTGTTAAACACTCACGGTGCTTGGTTCCTATCCATCAGGTTGATTTAAGTGCCTCAACCGGCTGCCTGTGGGGCTCCAGGCCTGCGTTTTCCTCAGGGTGAGGGCTGGAGATCTGGTAACTCAGTGTTTGTATGACTTTGTCGAATGAGATTATCAGGATAATGTGAATCATAATTGTGGATGCTTTCAGCAGCCATGGGTGCTCCAGAAGTGAGGATTTGGGGTTCTTCTACTGCAAGTAGAAGCCTACTTCAAGGTGAGCCTGAGGAGATGGGGATGTGGGCTGGGAATGGGGCTCAGTTGGTAGAGTGCTTTGCCTTAGAGAGCAGGGAGCCCCAGGTCCACCCACAGCACCGCATAAACTGGGCACGGTGGGGCATGCCTGTAATCCCAGGAGGCGGAGGCAGGAGGATCATCTTTAGTTATGTAGCAAATCTGAGGCCGATCTGGACTGGCTACATGAGTCCCTGTCTCAAGAAGTAAAAAAGGAAGAAGGCCGGGAGATGGCTTAGTGGGCTAAGGGTTTGGCGTGAGGACTGGAGTTCCCCCAGCAGCCATGTGAGGCGGGACTCGGTAGCATGCACACATGTCATTGTCTCATGTGGGGAAGTGACAGGAGACTCCAGAAGCTTGGGGACCACTAGCCCAGCCCATGTGACTGTGATCGGCAAGACTGTCTAAAACAAGGTAGGAGGCAAGAACTGATACCCGAGGGCGTCCTCTTCATGCAAGTGCTATGACATGTGTGCACTCACCCTCACACATATGACACAGAACACAGCATACACACAACGATAAAAAACCTTACTGGAACAGGGCTGGTGCACACTCAGGAGGCTGAAGCAGGAGGATCATGAGTTCAAGGCCAGCCTGGGCTACACAGCAAAGCCTTGTCTCACAGCAAACAAACAAACACAAACCAAGATGAAGGAATATGTCATTTCTTGTGCTGTAAGGATGCAATCTACACTCAGGTGAGGATGGTATCAGCTCACTGATGCGTTGCCATGGCGACAAATGGTTCCCCTCACCTTCCTGTCCACATGGTACAAGATCGTGCATAAGACGATTGCTGAACAATCTCAAGGAGGACTTGGGTTCAAATCCTCAGCAGCCATGTAAAAATCGAGCATGACAGTGTATCTGTAATCCTAGTACCGGTGAGGCAGAGAGACAGACAGACAGATCCTTGGTGCTCAGGGCAGCCAGCCGGGCCTGATTGGTGAGCTCCAGGTTCAGTGAGAGACTGTCTCAAAATGAAAGGAGGGTGATGGAGGAAGCCACATGCACACTTGTGCACACCCACACAGGCAGGTGTGTATGTGTGTGCACACACACACATACTCACACAATCATGAGAGAGAGAGAGAGAGAGAGAGAGAGAGAGAGAGAGAGCATGAGAGCATCCACATCTCTCCATGAGTCCCCAGCATCAGGACACGAAGACACGTCACTACTGCCCACAGACCATGGGAAGAAGGAGACATACATTTTTTCATTATTGGAGCATTTATTTGAAGACCTGATTAACTCAGAGGCTGAGACAAATCCCATCTGACGGATTGAGCAGACTCGACCAGAGCTGGTTGCTGTCCTCCAGGAAGCACAGACAGACTGATCAGGGTGACTGGGAGCGGCCACCAACAAATGGAATGTGCTCAGAGCTTGGCTTGCTCAGGGTTTGGCTGGGCATGAGCGATTGTTAATCTGAGCGCAATAAAATAAGAACAGCGCATAAACAATGCTCGGTGTCGTAAAAAATGAAATCATTAGTGTAGCGGCATCTGTTGCTCGCCCTTCCCCGAACCAGGTGACAAATGCCCTCCCCAGGGCCAATTATGATCTTGCACTACTTGGGCAAGAAATGCCACTGATTATTAGTGATGCTAAGAAGATACTTCGAAATAAAGCCACAGCCTAATCATCCAGCTGAGTAAGCCTCCCGGGCATTGGCGGCTCATATATTTGGTGAAAATCTCTTTTTACAAGGGCTGTGTCTCCATTTGCTAATTTCTCTCTCTCTCCATAACACTGTGTCAGGAGTGTCTCATGTCTCTGAGATCCACAAACTGAGTTAATCTCGTCTCTGGGTCCCTGCTCTGCCTGGCTTGTGGGATCCCAACCTTAGGATTTTCCAAATGCGGAGGTTTCAGAATTCCAGTTAGGATCAAGATATCCATGGGAGC
>NW_004949125.1:1987709-2002377 GCF_000317375.1 Microtus ochrogaster | reverse complement strand
AAGCTCTCCAGCACTGCCCCAGCCAGCTCACCCAAAGCTGCCTGCAGCAAGCAGTGGGGCCAGTTCTCCTGTTCTCAGGCCCTTGGGTCAGGCTTGCTCGCACTCACACCACCGGGGCCAGCTCTGTCTTGCCCAGCCGAGGTGCAGGGCCCTCTCTCCTAATCGCTGTTGGGGGCATATATGGGGGGTGTCATCTCTTCTGCTCTCACACCCTCAGGGCTGGCTCACCTGCACCTCTGACAACAGGGCCAACTGTCGTAGTGGGTTGCAGGGTCCACTCTCCTGCCTGCTGCAGCTGGTGAGGGGCAAGGCTAGTTCTCTTGTCTGCCGCAGGTAGCAAGGGATGGGTGGGAGGGCATCTTTCCCTTACTCATGTCACCACATGGCAGATGGGGGGACAGGGTCATCTCTGCTGTTCTCACGTCCTCAGGGTCAGCTTACCTGCACCACCGCCGACAGGGTCAGCTCTAGTGTGCTGCCAGGGTGAGGTGCCAGCCTGTGGTGAGAGCTAGGCTCATCTTTCCTGAGTGTGGTGGCCATCTCTCCTGCTGCTGTGTCCAGCAAGGGGCAGGGTCAGCTGTCCCAGGGCCAGGGAGGGTAGTGGGCCAGCTTATCATGGCCCTCAGATTTCAACACGAATGATTCCTATGATCCCTTGTGGTAAAATGGACAGTAGACATCAACACAGACCCTAGATGGTGCAGGGTCTGCATGACCCTAGGTAGCAGCCTGGACCCTGATGTCTCCATGGCTTCAGGTGGCATCACAGGCCCCCCATAGCTGTATGGTATTAGCAGTGGCATGACCTTTGACACCAACATGGTCTCAGGTAGCTGACTAGACCCAGGACATCTGCACAGCCCTCCATGGTGACAGGAGCCATAGACATCAACCCAAACCCTGGCAGCTATAGGGCCATGGACCCTGACATGGCTACCGGGAGCATTCCTGGCCCAGATGACACTGTGACCCAGAGTGACAGAGCAGGTCATTCAGATCAGCATGGCGCTGGCAGCAGCATGGCCCTCGGACACTCACATGGCCACAGGCTGTGGTCTAGATCCCCAGAATCCATGAGACCTTTGGTAGCAACATGGGCCATGGGCATCAATAGAGATACCGTACCAGCTCTGGTAGGACCTTACCAGCTGTGGTCTTAGGATGCAGCCCAGGCTCGGATGTCAACACGGCCCCATGTGGCATTGCAGGCTACCAGGATTGGCATGGTCCCTGTGGCAACATGGCCTTCGGGCATCAACATGGCCCCCAGGTGGCAGCTCAGACCCGTGGCATGGGCATGGTCTTCCATAGTATCAGGAGCTGAGACATCAACTCAGATCTTGGCTGCAATAGGGCCTTGGATCCAGACATGGCCTTCAGCAGCTGCTGTGGCCCCATGACATCATGGCCCTAGGTGACAGTGCTGGCCACTTAAATCAGCATGGCGCCAGTGGTGGCACAGTCCTTGGACACCAACATGGTCACAGGTTACAGCCTAGACCCTGGGCATCTGTGTGGCCTTTGGTGGCAACATGGACCACTGGACACCAACACCGTCCCCATCTGTGGTAGGACCATGGACCCAGCCACAGCCCAGGTCTGGATGTCACCATTGCCCAGGTGTCAGCCCAGGCACTCAGATCAGCATGGCCCCCATGGCAATGTGGCCATTGGGCACCAACATGACCCCAGGTGGTGGTCTGGACTACAGGCCTCTTCACGGCCCTCAATGACGACAAGAACAACAGACATCAACTCAGGCTCTGTCTGCTGCTTCAGGACCTCAGACCGAGACTTGGCTCTTGGCTATAGCTCAGGCTTAGACATAATCATAAACCTGGGTGGTAAGCTGGCTATTCACGTCGGCCTGCTCCTCAACACCTTCACCTCTCCTCTTCAGACCTGCACTGTTCCACCTCTCTCCCCAGCCTGTGAACGGCTCCACCTCTCTATCTTCCATGGCATCATAATGGCGCCCAACCACCCAGAGTCTCTCGGTTAGTGTGGAGCTGTTGCTGTTGTCCTCTTGAGGGCCCTGACTAGAAGCCCCGGTGACTCCTGGTTGAATCCTACTGCCCAAGCCAAGTGACATGGCACAGAGCTGTTTGCTTTTATTTTTTTTAATTCAAGAGTCCTTGGGTCCTCACAACCATAAATTCCTAGCCAAGTCATCTCTGCAGTCCCTAAACCTGCTTTTAAAAAAGATTTATTTTGCCAGGTGGTGGTGTCACGTGCTTCATAATCCCAGCACTTGGGAGGCAGAGGCAGGTGGACCTCTGAGAGTTCAAGGCCAGACTGAACTACAGAGCAAGGTGCCAGAGCTATACAGAGAAACCCTGTCTCAAAAAACAAAAACAAACAAACAAAATAATTTATTTAATTATGTGTATTTTGTGTGTGTGTGTGTGTGTGTGTGTGATGTCATGAGTGCAGGTGCCGACGGAGGTCAGAGGTGTCAGAGCACCTGCTGCTGGCCTTAGAGGTCCTGAGTTACCTGATGTGTGCACCAGAGCATGGGGGTCCTTTGCAAGAGCATTCATATGACTTAGTAAGACCCCGTCCATCTCAAGAGCAAAAGTAAAAAGAGGGCTGGGTGTGACGCAGCAATAGAGAGCTTGCCTCCCCCATCCCCCGCCGCCCAGTGAGGGGCTGAGGGCGCGGCTCGACCGTGGATCGTCTGCCTGGAATGCTTGAGGGCCTGAGTTCAGTCCCCAGCACCCTTAGAAAAATGTTGGCAAAAGATGGAAAAACTGGGATCCTTCTGCTGGGGGAAAGACGCAGTGTCTGGCCACTTAGGAAAATATCATCTGTTCTAAGACGTTAAGTGTGGGGTCACCCACCACAGAGTTCCCGAGCCCCCTCTGAGATGCTCACCTGGCGGGCGACGGCACGAAACTCCACACACAGACCCTTGAGGAACATCTTCAGGAGCAGCTGGGAGGTCGAAGCAACCAAATGTCCATCACTAGATGAGACGTGAAACAGCAGGTGCTGCATTTGTGCAGGGGAACATTCCCTGGCAGAGACGGAAATGAATTACCAAAGCCTGCTGCACTACGGACGGATGGACCTCAGAGGCATCAAGCAAATAAAATGAGTCACAACGTTCCATGTGTCGTGTTGAGCGAGTCTGTCGTGGATGAACGCTCGTGGGAAGAGCAGCACCTCCCGACAGAGTGTCTGTGAGGTTGGTTGACGGACGAGGGCCTCAGTGTCTGTGGAGAGTGTGTCGGACTTGACCTTTTGGGAATGTATCAACCGACCACCAGCTTCTACCCAGCAAAGGGCTAGGAGCGCCATCAGACAGCATCCAAAGCCAAACAGGCTTGATTCATGACTTTCCTTGTTCTGTGACTCAAAACCTTCTCCAAGGGCTTCCACAATGGAACACAGAATTTAGGGAACTGCAAATCTGTTGGGCTGTGATCACTCATATTTGGCTCCTGCAGTCAGAGATACATTTATTTATTTATTTATTTATTTATTTATTTATTTATTTATTTATCTATTTATTTATTTATTTATTTATTATCTGTCTATACCATTTATTTATATCCATCCTAGAAGCATCAGGGCTGTAGAGACAGCCGGGCAGCGGTGGCTCAGGGTGGGATGGAGGAAAGGCACTCATGGAGCCAGGGTTTTTTTTTTTTTCTGAATGTAGACTCTTCTAGAATCATGTTTGTTGATGGTTGCAAAGCTGTGGGAATATGCTATGTCTGTATTCTGTAAATGCTAAGTCAACTTATGTCTCAAAAAATCCAGGAAAATCTACTCCCAATCCTGGTTGATTTATATGTCTTCTTGTGTGCTCGAGCGCCTGCGTGCATGCGTGTGCAGGTGTGTGCACATGCAGAGGTCAGAGGTCAAGCTCAGGTGTCGTTCCTCAGCAACCATCCAACTGGTCTCTCACTGGCCTGGAGCTCACTGAATCAGCTGGCCTGGCCAGAGTTTGACTCCCCAGTGCTGTGTGTCACCACGCCCAGTTTTGCTCCTTGTACTTGGGAATTGTACTGAGGTGTGGTGATATTGTGTTTGTGCTTTAATAAATAAAGCTTGTCTGGAGATCAGAGAAGAAGAGCAGCCAGCCACTAGTTCTTTATCTCTATGAAATTCTCAGAACCAAGGGGGCAAGATCCTATCTCTAGGAATCCTCGGACCGAATCCTGAGCTCCTGCCTCCTTCTGCCTTATATTCCTCTCTCCGCCCAGCCACATCACTCCCATCTCCACCTCCCTCATGCTGGGATTAAAGGGGCTTGTCTCCGTTTCTCTTTTAGATTGATTCAGTCTTGTGTAGCCCAGGGTGGCCTTGAACTCACAGAGATCCAACTGTCTCTGTTTCCCAAGTGCTGGGATTAAAGGTGTGTGCCACCACTGCCTAGCCTCTCTGGCTAACTAGTGTGGCTAGCTTCCCAGTCTGATCTTCAGACAAGCTTTATTTGTTAACACACAAACAAAGTATCACTACACTGAGGTCCTCATGCTTGCAAGACAAGTCACCAGCGACACTTCCTGGACACTCATATCACCTCCATACTGTGGGCTACAATAGCAGCTGTCCTGGTCAGTGGCTGGAGCCATGAAGAGTGTTACCTGTTAAAATTAGAGTCTAGGGACACACACAGATCCTGCAGTACTGGCTCAGGGTTTGACTGACAAGCTTGTATTTTGGCATACATCAGCTGGTTTTGACCGGATGTCCACCTAAAGAGCATGTCCGTGTGGTAGAGTGAGTGACACCCAATAAGTGGGTCTACAGTAGACTATGGAAACCCCAAACAGCTCCAAAATGTACCCTGATTGCGTTACCATGGAAACAGACACCTGCTGAAGGATGCTGTTTTGGTTCACGGCTCTGGGGTACCATTTCATTGTGCCCTAGTTCTACATAGAATTGTGCAGGCTTGGAGCTCAGAAGCCACGTCTTTCTTCTGTCCGTGGGCTGTCCTTCCAAACAACTGTAATCTGGGGTGTCTATGAAGTCACGTTGAGTACTCTGTCCAGATGGTAGAGGTGGTGGTTCACACCTCTAAGCCCAGCACACAGGTGGAGACAGGATCTTGTAGTTCAAGGTCATCATAGTCACTGAGAGGTTGAGACCAGCCTCGGCTACATTTAAATCTGATCTTTAAAAGACAAATTATAGGGGTTTGGGGAGCTGGCCCAACCGGTAAAGTACTTGCTGTACTAGCATGGATACCCAAGTTCAGATCTCCAGCACCCATGCCAAAAGCTGGGAGTGGCTACATACGCCTGTAACCCTGTCTCTGCAGAGGGAGAGACAGCCTGGCCAAATTGGCTCACTCTAGGTTCATTGAGAGAGACCCTGTCTCAAAAAATAAGTGGAGAACAATTAAGGAAAATACCTGATGTTGACCTCTTGCTTCCCTACATGTGTGCGCACACGCGCACACACACACGAACACACAAGCAAACATACACACACACACACACACACACACACATATGAGCATCTCCCACATAATTTTCTTTTTTTTTAAAAAAGTAATCTTTTTCATTTTACATCCCAATCCCAGTTCCCACTCACTCCTCTCCTCCTGTTCCCTCCACCTTCCACCTACCACCATCCACTCCCCAGAGAGGGTAAGGCTTCCCATGGGGAGTCAGCAAAGTCTGGCCCATCCTACTCTGAGGTAAGACCAAGGCCCTCCGGTCTGTGTCTAGACTGAGCAAGGTATCCCTCCACAGAGAATGGGCTTCAAAAAGCCAGTTCATGCACTAGGGCTAAATCCTGGTTCCAAGGCCAATGGCCCCATAGGTTGCCCAATCATTAAAAAAAATAAAACAGTAACAACAACAACAACAAAAAAAAATAAGAGTCCCTTGTTCTGGTGATTTTGGGTGCCACGCAGGGCTCCTTTCAGAAAGGCAGTTCTCGACCTGTGGGTCCCCACCCTCTACAGAGGTCACGTTTCAGATACCCTGCATATCATATGTCTACGTTACCACTCAGAACAGTAGGAAAATTACAGTTGTGAAGCCACAACGCAATAATTTCATGGCTGTGGGTCAGCCCGCATGAGGAGCTGTGTTAAAGGGTCGCCTCCTCAGGAAGGCTGAGAGCAGTGCTCGAGTGAGCCATATGCCAACCATATGCTCCAACCTCAGTGCCCGCCCGGATTGTCTTTTGTGTCTAGCCTGGCTTGAGTTTCGGCTCTCCAGCGGCCTGCACAACAGTCTGGTGTGATGAGAAAATGCCACCTTGGAATTGAGTCACATGCCAACAGCCAGGGCCCCCTCAGCCAGGAGGGAGCTCAGGCGCCACCAGGCTGGTAGATGTCAGGTTCTGCCAGCCTCGCTGTGCCAGGTTCTGCCATCCTCGCCTAGCCCCGTGACTTCCACAGGCACTCAGCGGGGGCACAGGAGGAGCCCAGCGGCTACAGGCTATTTTGAGTTTCTCCAAACACTTAGAATTTGAAATGAGAATTTAAGGACCAAATATGTAAATCTGAGGTGTGGGATGGGAGACAGGTTTGGGGGAAAAACAAAATGAAACAAGCAACAACAACAAACCAGACAAAAAGCCTTCGGGCTCGGGATGCCTCTGGCTGTTCTGAATCACGCTATTTTGTTTGGCTTCGCAGAGCTCCCCTAATCTTTATTACTGAGGCTCTGATGTCTGCCAGCCCCATCAAACTCCTTTAGGGGAGAGGAGGCACAGCCTGGCTTTACCCACAAAGAAGGTTTTGGGTGTCAAGTTTCCTTTGTCCATTTTCACATCCTCACTGTGTAGAAATTTGGGTCGTTTTTGTAATACAAAGAACCGACTGTGCTCTTTCCCTGTGACTATGCTGATGCCCAAAGGGGACAGAGGGGGCGGAGCTCGTCTGGAAAGTGCAGGCCACAGAGAGGACGCACCTGCCCTGCACAGCACACAGGGCCTGCCTGCCTGTGAATTGCTCTCCTGATTCCAAAACAAAACGTCTCCAACATGGCACCTGCTTTCCAGCCAGCGGCGATAACCTGCTCTGATGGAAGTCATGAGGGTTATTGCCTGGAAACCAGAAAGTAAAGAAAACCCATTAAAACGTTCTGTTTATTTTTATTTTATTTTTTTTTTGAGGGATAATAGTTTTGACTTTTATCTCACACCGAAAATGAGCTGTAAATGAACTCCAGGGTCCTTCACTACAGTCTACAGGTGGATGCCTATTTGGGCTAAGATTTTTATCTGAGAGTTTTGTCTTCACAGACTTGTTCAATATATCTTGGTCTCCCTGCCCTCCCTCCCTCTCTTTCCCCTCCCTGTCTTCTCCCTCCTCCCTTCTTCTCATCTCTCCATCCCTCCTCCTCCTTCCCTCTTCTCCCTCCCTCCCTCCCTTTTTTCCTTCCTTTAACGTGGTCTCTGTGCCCTTGGCTGCCTACAAACTTGCTATGTAGCTGAGGATGGCCTTGAACTCCCATCTTTTGCCTCCACCTCCCAGATGCTGGGATTACAGGCAGGTGGCATATACAGGTCACACGTGGTTTATATAGTGAAGGGGATACAAGGTGGGGCTTCGGACATGCTAGGCAAGCACTCTATGGACTGAGCTGCCCTCCAGCCCATTGCACCTAGAGCTTTTATGACACCAATATAGTGTTTTTAAATTAATCATGATATTTTCCATTGTCTGAATTAGTGAATTGGCTCATTCGGTAGAGGCACTTGCACGTGAGCCTGAAGACCTGAGTCTGCTCCTTGGGTCTCTCCGAAGGTGACAGAAGAGAGAGGACTCTGCAGGGAGGACTCTCTTCTGCTCAACTGCCATGGCACGTGGACACACACACCACAAACTCATTGTATTTATGTGTGTGCGTCTGTGAGAGTGTTTGCCTCCAGTGTGTGTGCAGGTGCCTCTAGAGGCCAGAAGGGGGCGTTGAGTCTGGGGCTGGAGTCCCAGATGATCGTGATTCACCAGTGTGGGTGCTGGGAACCTGTTTGTGATCCTCTGAAACAGTAGTTAGGGTCTTAACTGTAGGGCCTTCTCACCAGCCCCTAAATAATTTTTTTAACTTATATTGCTTCTTGGTGGATTTCACACCATGCATCCCGAACCCACTTATTGCATGTCTCCTCGCATCTGCCTTCTGCCTTTCAGCCTCCCCTCGCCAATCAAAACCAGACTCAAAAACTGAAAACCAAACAAAACAAAGAAACAAACCAAAACAAAAAAACAAGTAAGAAATTTTTAAAAGAAGAATTTATATTGATTTTTAAGGAAACTCAAAAAATGAGCAAAATCATAGAAAAAAAATCAATCCTTCCGAGTCGAGCTCCTGGTGGCAGTGTTCGTCTTCGAGTTCACGCTTCTCACTCTCGTTTTTAAACGTTTCACATGTTAAGTGAGTGCCTCCTATGTGCCAAGGGCTGGCCGTTCCTCCTGATCTCTGCATCTGCCAATGCATTTATTTATTGCTGAATTAGAATCCTCTGAGAAAATTAAAGCGGCCTCCTGCTCGTGGTCCATCCTGTTGGTCACGGAATGCATTTCCTGTGATAGCTTTGGCTGTCTACTTCTTTGTACCCACGTAGGAGGGTCCCCTTGCTGCCGGTGCCCAGTCTGTTGTCTGTTCAGGAATCTGTGTGTTCTCTGAGATGCTACCAGAAGCTGGGCCTGAGGCGCACGGCTATAACCCCAGCATTTGGGAGGCTAAGACAGGAGGATTGCTGTGAGTTCAAAGAAAGTCTGGGCTTCCTAATTTCAAGGCTAACCTGTGCTATACAGTGAGTCAAGGACAGTCTGGACTACAGAGTGAAACCCTGTCTTTAAAGAAAAAATGCAGTTGGTGACTCCCCTGCCCCTGCTAGCAGCTTGCCTACCACTCCAGCAGTGTGAGAGGCGTCATCAGTGGGGAAACCTCCAAGTCAGTACCAGCCTGATTGCTCCAAGTCCCCTTGACCCAAGTGTGTGGTGTCTTCAGCAACAGGGTCTTACCACCGAGTTCTGGTGGGCAATCAAGACCAATAGCAGCAGCGCGTATGGTTTTTAAGTGGTCTCTGTGACCCCCGTCCAACAGTTCAAGAGGAAATACTCCATGCAGGGCACTGGTTTCTCTTACATGGCAACTTAAAGCTTCCACAAGGAGCATCATGCCCTGTGTAGGGGACCCCAGTTAAAATCGTGTGTGTACTTGTGCATGCACATGCCTGCGCATATATAAGCACAAGCATGCAATCATGTATTTTTAGGAAGCTCATAAAATAGGGTTCCATATGGCTTTTTAAAAGACAGTTTGTATTAGTTCTCCCTTCCCCATCCTCCTCACCTTCCCATTCTCTTCCTCGTTTAAACTTCCACCCTTAGCTTTTTTTTGTTTTTTTTTGAGACAGGGTTTCTCTGTGTGGAACTCACTCTGTAGACCAGGCTGGTCTCGAACTCACAGAGACCCTCCTGCCTCTTCCTCCTGAGTGCTGGGATTAAAGGCGTGCGCCACCACCACCTGGCTCCCATTGCCAGTCTTAACCATGTGAACCCTGTAAGCTACAGTAAAGACTGGTGTGGTAAGGCCTATGACTGTGTCTGTTTTTCTTCTTTTATTGAAAATAGATTCTTGCCGGGTGGTGGTGGCGCATGCCTTTAATCCCAGAACTTGGGAAGCAGAGGCAGGCAGATCTCTGTGAGTTCGAGGCCAGCCTGGTCGACAGGCTCCAAAGCTACAGAGAAACCCTGTCTTGAAAACAAAACAAACAAAACAAAACAATAAGCGAAAAAGAAAAAAGAAAAGAAAAAGACAAAGAAAGAAAAGCAAATAGATTCTTTTAGTCCCTTCCCATCCCTTCTGCCATTTGGATGGCTGGGTTCATCTAAGACTAGGAACCATGACTGAGAAATCTCCTCCATAACATCGGTTTGTAGGCAATCCTGTCAGGCATATTTTTGATCGGTCCTTGAGTCACTGGTGTGGAAGGGCCACATTGTGGGTGGTGCCACCCCATCAGGCGGTCTGAGAAAGCAGGCGGAGGGAGCCGGGAGCCGTGAGGAATAAGACTGTTGGGTTAAACAAAAAACAAGATGAAACACAGCAAGTTAGGAGCAAACATGGGGGAGGAATCTGGGATGGGTTGGAGGGGAGTCATGTGTGACGTGGAGGGAAACATGTATGAACTGAAGAATAAAAAGCTGTCATTTGAAGATGAATTAAAAAATGAAACCAGTCAAATGTGTGACGCACACAAACTAATTTTACACATGCTCCTGCGGAATATTCTGGAGTTCTTCTGTGGGCATTAGTAGGAGTTTTGTTCTGTAATAATCACCGCAGTGCTGTGCACAGGCTGCTTTTCTTACCGTCTCAACAACTTTCTATTTCCATGTGCGTGCATTTTTAATCTTTTGATCATTAATAACTTCTACATTTTACATCTTGGTGTTAGCTTTTCACTTTGACAAAATACCCGAGATTGTCAACTTAAAGGAAGATTGCCCTGTCTGTGTGTGGTGTGTGTGTATGCTTGTGTTTGGTGTGTGTGTATGCTTGTGTGTGGTGTGTGTGTATGTGCTTGGGTGGTGTGTGTGTGGTATGTGTGATGTGTGTGTATGCTTGTGTTTGTGTGTGTGTATGCTTGTGTGTGGTGTGTATGTGTGTGGTGTGTGTGCTTGTATGTGGTATGTGTATTGTGTGTATGTGGGGTATGATGTGTATGTGTGTGGTGTGTGTATGCGTGGTGTATACGTATGTATGTATGTATGTATGTGTGTGTGTGTGTGTAAGCCAGAGATTGACATGTTTCTCTTTATTGCTCTCTACCTTATATTTTGAGACTAAGACCCTCTCTCGTTAAACCAGGAGCTTGATGCTTTGGGGAGTTTGGCCGGCCAGGTCCCTCTTGGATCCTCCAGTCTCTACTTCTAAAGCTGGGGTTGCAGACATGCTGTGACACTGGCTCTGAACTTGGGTCCTCCTGCATCCATGGCAGGCTCCTCCACTGGGCATCTCCCATCACTAGCTTTGATTCACAGTGTTGGAGTCTTCCCTGGCATTTGGACCTGTGCTGAAGCAGAACACAACAGTGCGGATGGGTAGCTTCCTGTGTAAAGGCCCCACATCTGACTCTCACGGATTGGTCTACTTTACTGTGTGCTGGGAGGTTGTCTTAGTTAGATTTGATTGTCAACCTGACACCGTCTACAGTCACCTAGCAAGAGGGACCCTCTATTAAGAATTGCCTTCATTAGATCAGCCTACGGCCATGTCTATAAGAAATTGTCTGGAATGATGGTTGATGTGGGAGACTCGGTCCACTGTGGGCAGCACCGTCCCTAGGCAGACAGACCTGGACTGTGTAAGAAAGCTACCTGAGAATGGGCCAGTAAGCAGCCTTCCTCCACGGTTCTGCTTCAGTGCCTGCCCCGAGTTCCTGCCAGAGGAACCCTTTCTTCCCCATGTTGTTTGTTGTTGTTGTTTTGGTCAGCCAGATGAACCTTTTCTTCCCCATGTTTGTTGTTGTTGTTGTTGATTTGGTCAGGGTGTTTTTTTTATCACAGCAGCAAGAAAATAACTAACACAGAAGCCATGCTTGAAAACCTGCCTGGGTTGTTAAGGGCTAATCACGGCAGACAAGATTCAAAATGGCTGCCATCAGGAATCCACACGACCTCTGAGGAAGGTGCTGCTTCAGCAGACTGAGAGGAAGAAAGGGTCAGCATGGCGGGGGAGCTCAGGCGTGAGATGTGGGCCTCCTTGGAGGAGATGGCCATGTTGGGGCTGGACAGCTAATAGCAGGTCAGATTCTGGGGCCAGGAGGCAGGCTGAAGTCGGCCATGTTGGTTCTTGCAGTGAGGGGCTGTGCCTCTCTCTGAGCCCAGCTGTGCTGTGGTGTTTTTTCTGTAGGATGAAGGCAGAGTTTTTAGAGCCTGCTGTGCCAGGCCTGATGGAAAAAACGATTTAGTTAAATGGGTTCCAGGTGAGCCCCTTGATTGTGACCGTGAGGAATTATGCAAAAGAGGGACACAGACTTGGAACCCTCTGAGGAGTGTGCCCTTGTGACGGCTCCATCTTCCTCGGTCTGCTGCTTGCTGGGCCTTCTGACACAGTCCTCGGTGCCCGCCTCATTTGTTAGGCTGTGACCCCACAGTGAAGCCAGGATCCGGCTTGCGCGTCACCACAGCTGGAAAATTAAATTTTATTTTCAACACCTCTTTCTCCTTCTTGCTGCTGATTTGCCTGGCTCCAAGCCAGTCTCCCCATCGCTTTGGTTTTAATATCTGGCCATAAACTCCTCAATGGGACAGCTGCCAGGAGCTGGTCCTGGTGTCACGTTCCTCGACGCGGTTGATTAAATTGAGAGCATGGGGGCGTGAATGGAGGTCATAAAACTCATTGGCCGGGGAGAAAGGGTTGGATGCTCTTGACCAGCAGCTGTGCAAACATTCTGATTATTTATTTATTAACAATGGTGTCAGTGAAGAGTGGAAGGAGGCTGTCTGGGATTGGTGGAGAAGCCACACTGCTAAAGTTCTTTTAAAAATCCTTTGACCCGTCTTCCTTGGTGGTTACCCAAGGAGAGGAAGATGTTGGTCCGCAGAGCTTTGCAGAGGAATGAGCATTGCAGTACTCTTGATTTTAGCCTCTGTTAGGGACCATCCAGGTGTCAATCAAAAGGAGAATGGGCAGGCTGGATGTGGAACATCTTAGCAGCAGGACTTCAGACTGTGGTACGTCAATACAATAGTGTCCTTGGACTGTGGTACGTCCATACAGTGGGCTCCTCGGACTGTGGACTGTTTACATCATAGGGTTCCTGAATTATATACAACTCTGTACAAAGGGCTTCCTGGACTATAGTATATCTGCATAATGGGATCTTGGGACTGTAAAATGTTTGTACAACAAATGCCTCAAACTGTGGTACCCCCACACAATAGAATCCTCAACAATACAAAGATACGATGAGTCCTTGCAAGAAGATGCCATTTTATGAAGTTTAAGACTCTGCAGGTGAATCTCTAGTCATAGAAACAGGAGCTGTGGTCTATGATGGATCGTTAACATGCAGAGCAGAACACGGTGGAACTCGTGGGTGGTAAGAACAATCCTTGCCTTGACTGGTGCAGTGTTGGGTGATAGATACATTGGTTAAAACTCATCTATGTATGCATTAAACATCTAGGCATCCCCTTCTATTTATAACATTAAAAATGCTCCATTATGTCAACTGGAAACCACGGTGTCCATCCTCCTGCCTTTCAGGGCAGAGCTGAAGCCCAGAAACTCAGGCCAGAACTCAGAATCATAGTGTCACCCATACCTGGCCCCATCTCCACAACCTCCCTCAGGAGACTGCTATGGGTTGGATATGAAATGCCCCCGTGGGCTCATGTTGAATGGCTGGTTTCTAGTCCGAGATATTGTGGAACCTTTAGGAGGCCAGGCCTCGCTGGAGGACCTAGGTCAATGGGGGTATATCCTTGAGTGGATAGTCTTGCTCTGGCCTACTCTGTCTTCACTCTGCCTCCTGTCCACCATGGAGGAGTCCTGTTGAGCCGGCACATGGCCTCACCATGATGTTACACATCGCCACGCACAGTCCCCGAAGTCGCCATGGACTGAAACCCCTAAAGTCATGAGAAGTCAGGAGCCAACCAAACCCTTCTCTTGCAGAACTTGTTTTCTGTGATTGATTGATTTATTATTTATAATCACAGAATGAAAAACACAGATGATCACCTATTGATCTCTGTGACTGTCACACACATCTGGATCTTTACTAGATGGAGGACATGACTGATGGGTTACAGTTATGGGGGTATTTAACTGACATTGAATGTGCCTTCTGCTAGAGGCTAAAAAAAGCAAGAATTTTATTACTTGGGATGTGTTAAGTCACCTCCATGGTCCCAGAGCCATTGAAACAACGATCCGCAGAACAGATGTTGTGAGGTTTGGGTCAAGTTGACATAAACTGTCCCATATCTTGGGGGTTATGACCCCGTGTTCACAGTCTCTTCTGCTAGGTGAAGATGGTGGGGTAGGGAATGTGGCTCCCAGAGTTCCATCCTTCAATGATGGTTCAGTCTCTCCTTTCTTGGGATAGTCTGCTCCCACACCTGTAGATGCCCCATGCCAATTTGGTCCTTCCCAGGAACGTCCAGCTCCACACAGCCAAACACGCCCTATAACTGTCTGGCTCAGGGCAAAACATTCATGTGTTAGGACGTTCCCCAAATGTATTTGTTAATGGTACTTGAAAGTGGAAAGATTTTGGGTCAGATGAAGGCTTGAGCATGGGGCCCCTGTGGTAGTGTTAGTAGCTTGGAAAGATATGAATATTCTGGGATGGCTCCAGGCAGTATTTGGTTGAGTCTGCTGGAGGACATTCACTAGAGCTTAGAAATCACGAATGACTTCTCACGCCTCCTGAGGAACTGGGTGACACTCACTTTTGTTTTTAACAAAATCTCAGTCGTCTGATTTTGCCAATAAAGACTTGGGAACCAGATGCTGGGGTGAAAGTCTGCTAGCTCAGAGATGCAGAGAAAGCACCGAGCTGTCCTTCCTCCTCTGCTGACATGCCAGGAAAAAAAAAAAGACCTCTTTCCCATGCCATCTCAACCAAAATTCCTCAGTTCTACTTCCTGTATCTCTCTCCATCCTCCTGACTTCCTCTACTTCCTGTGTCTCTCTCCATCCTCCTGACTCCCTCTACTTCCTGTGTGTCTCTC
>NW_004949125.1:1986323-1987544 GCF_000317375.1 Microtus ochrogaster | reverse complement strand
CCTCTACTTCCTGTGTGTCTCTCTCCATCCTCCTGACTTCCTCTACTTCCTGTGTGTCTCTCTCCATCCTCATGACTCCCTCTTACTGTCTATGAATTTTTTTCCTGTCAACTAGTTGCTTGCTTCACCTCTTGATTTATGGTTGATTTTATTTAATCCTGTGGACAATATTCAAGCAGAAGCTCTTGGATTAAAGGTACATGCTAGGGCCGAGACACACCACAACTAGAAACAGGTTTTTCCGGTAACAGATGCAATCTTGGGGTTCGCAGTGTGATCCATCAAATATCCTGCAAGAGTTCACCCAGGTCTAACTCCTCATTGGTGACATTGCAAACCCATAGGACCTCACCGTAGGGAACAAGAGGAGGGAAGGCCTTAGGACACCTCAGGCAAAGTGTGGCACCTAGCGTAGAGACACACAAGGTCTTGGGAGGTTCCCTAGACCATTTTCTGTGGCTACCACTAAAAACCACAGATGATGCTATTTAAACAGAGTAGAGGTTTCTGCAGCTCATGACTCTGGAGAGTCCTAGAGGACAGGAATGGCTTCTGATGAGGGCCATCTTGTTACACCGTGGTGGAGAGTGTCCCATGTGAGACAGGGTCTTCTTAGAAAGCCACTAAGATCATCACGGGAGCCCCACGCTCATGACCCCATCTGACCAAATCATCTTCCTCTGAACTTGGAGCAGGTCAATACATAAATGCTTTCTTTCTTTTTGTTTTTCTTTCTTGTTTTTCTCTCTTTTTTTGGTTTTGGTTTTTGTTTTTTTTAGAGACAGGGTTTCACTGTAGCTTTGGAGCCTGCCCTGGAACTAACTCTTATAGACCAGGCTGGCCTCGAACTCACAGAGACTCACCTGCCTCTGCCTCCCGAGTGCTGGGATTAAAGGTGTGCGCCACCACTGCCCGGCTTGCTTTTCTTTCTTAGAACTGTATTTGACTATGTAACCCAGGCTGACTTTAAACCTACCATCCTCCTGCCTCAGAGATGCTCAGAGCACACTCGAGTCCATACCTGTGGACTTGTGGACTGTGTGTTCCATTCGTAGTAGAGGCGCAGACTACATATATGTGGCTACGCTAAGAGCAACAGAAGTCACCATATGTGGGAACATCCCAGCTCCACCTCTTTCAACACACAGACACACACACAGACACACACACAGACACAGACACACACAGACACACACAGACACAGACACACACAGACACACA
>NW_004949125.1:1982069-1986153 GCF_000317375.1 Microtus ochrogaster | reverse complement strand
GGACACACACACACACACACACACACACACACACACACACACGCACGTCTTCAGGGAGTTGTCACCACCGTTGCTGTTTATAGAGGAATTGTGCTGGTTGGGTTTTGCCAACTTGATGCAAACCTAGACACACCGTGGGAGGGAATCTTAACTGAGACAATGCCTCTGTAGGATTGGCCTGCTGGTGAGTCTGTGGGGCATGATTCATAGGGGAGGGTCCAGCTCACTGTGGGCAGTGCTGTCCCTGGACAGGTGGTTCTGGGCTGTGGAAGAAAACAAGGTGAGCTGACCAGTAAGTAGCGTGCCCGTCTAATCGCTGCTTCAGCTCCCGCCTCCAGGGTCCTGCCCTGTTTGAGTTCCCTAGGTGATGGACTGCCGCCTGAAAATGTAGCACAGAACAAACCCCTTCCTCCCCGGGTGGCTTTGGTTTTGGTGTTTGCCACCACAATAGAAACCCTAAGACGAGGAGAAAGCAGACGTGAAGGACATGGTGAAGGTCAGACCGTGAGCAAAGATAATGCTGGAGCTCACGTTCAAGCACTACCCAGACCTGCATGCTAAGCCTCCCCCACATGCATTGTGTGCACTAGCAATGCATTCCTGCATACATGCATGTACACACATGCATGCACACACAGATGCACACACATGCATCATACACGCACGCACGCAGCCCTGTGTACACACAGAGGCCAGAGGGCGATATTGACTATCCTACTCGATTGCTGTCCACTTTATCCCCTTGATACAGGGTCTCTCGCTGAACCTGGAGCTAGGCTGGCAGCCAGCAAACCTCATTCGTCCCCCTGTCTCCATTCCCCACAGTAATGGGGTGATAGTCACATGCATAGCCATGTCCACCCTCTTACGTGGGAGCTGGGGAACCCATGCTCAAGTCCTCACATGTGCTCAGCAAGTGTTTGTAGTCATGGAGCCAGCTCCCCAGCCCCACATACGCTACTTCCAGTTTTAAATTACATATTTTTATTTATTGTGCGCCTGGGAAGGCACATGTGTGCCACAGTGTGCACGTAGAAGTTGAAGGACAATTTGCAGGAGACAGTCTCCTCTACCGTGTCGGTCCTGGGGATTTCCCTCAGGTGGGCACGCTTGGCAGCAAGCTCCTTTACTTGCTGAGCCAGCTTGCTGCCTCCCATGCATTTCTTGGAAACACCATGTCTGAGTGCTGGATGGCGTGACAGCTGTGGGAAGTGTCATGAGACCAGAGGTGGTGAAGCCCTGGAAGACTCATACATTACAAAAAGACAAAAAAAGCTATTGATGAAACAGTTTTCTAAGAACCTCGTTATTCACCAAAGACTGTCGTAAACAGACCAGCCATATCCACCTGGGGAGGTGCGAAAGACTCCACCGTGCACAGTGAAAGTCCTCACAAACGCCCCTTTGTCTGAGTTTTATTTCCTCCCGTAAAATAAAATACGTATTTTTCAGAGCATGTTTTATTATGCAGATAATATATTCTCATGGCGGCTCATAGGCCACTTCATAAATAAATAAACACACATCTATTTGGGATGCTCGTTTGGAAAAACAACGTTGTTCACAAGGGCATGTGAGCTGAAGATCTCGGAGACCCTGAATTGTGCTGGCTTTGGGTATGATGGGTTTGCCCTATTTAAAGGGACTATTTTAAAACCATGAGCTAATAGGTGCAGCGTTGGTCTAGTGATGTGAGGGCCTCATGTGTCTCAACTCAGAGCTTCCCAGTGTCCTGCCGGTATTAGATCTAACACTGTACCCACAGTGGGCCCAAGGAGAAGCTGGCTCCACGGAGTTCCTCTGGGGTGAGGGCCCATGGGAGGGGCAGGGTGATCAGGGGTTTTAAATATGGCCTCGAGGGTACAGCTGGAGTGATGGCTCAGAGGATAAGTGTACCCCGAGACGGGGAAGTGAACACAGTCCCACCCCTAATCAAGAGGCCGTTTGTCATCGATACCTGTTGGCAAAGGGAGATGAGTTTTCTCCAGGGGAGTGTCACTGTGTCCATTAGCCACACTCCAGGGCAGACCCCATGTCCAGGAGAAGTCGGCCAACACAAAACAAACTCCATATTTTAGTGGGCTTTCTGTTTCAACATTTTTTTTGTCTTACTGGTTTTAATTTATTTTGATTTTTGTTTTGGTGTTGAAAGAGAATACACAGAATTGGTGGGAAGGGAGGTACGAGGCTCTGAAAGGAGTTAAGGAGGGGAAAATATGACCAAAATATATGGAAAAATTAAATAAAAAGGGAAAGTTATTTCATAAAATAGAACGATTAGTTAACTAACTTAAATCCAGGTTCTGTTTCCAGTGCACACATGGTGGCCAACTGCCACCTGAGATACCAGCTCCAGGGCATCCAATGCCCTTCTCTGACCAAATCAATCTGAAGACGTTATCTGAAGATAACCAGGGGTCAGTGCTGGGCACAAAGTACGCTCTTCCCTCCCTCTCTCGCTTCCTTCCTGGTCTGCTTCTCATGCTGGGGAAGGAAACCAGGGCCTTCTGTAAGCAAGCTCCCTGTCTCTGCAGGGTTACACCCCTCAGTCCTTCTTTAATTTTTAAAGATTTAATTATTTTTAGTTAAGTATACAGGTGTGAGCTAGGGGGTACACGCATATCCTCGTTAGGGTTACTGTTGCTGTAATGAAACACCATGACCAGAAGCAAGTTGGGGAAGAAATGGTTTATTTGGCTTATGCTTCCACATCATAGCCCATCACTGAGGAAGTCAGGACAGGAGCTCAATCAGGACAGGGACCTGGAGGCAGGAGCTGATGCAGAGGCCGTGGAAGGGGTGCTCTTCACTGACTTCTTCCCCGCGGTTTGCTCAGCCTGTGTTCGTATAGAACCCAGGACCACTAGCCCAGGGTTGGCCCCACCCACAATGGGCTGGGCCCTCCCCCATCAATCACTAATTAAGAAAATGTTCCACAGGCTTGCCCGTCGCAGGATCTTATGGAGGTGTTTTCCCAATTGAGGCTCCCTCCTCTCAGCCGACTCTTGCTTGTGTCAATCAGGCTGAAGGTGCTCTCAGAAGCCAGAGGGGGTCAGATCCCCTTGGAACTAGAGTCACAGGCAGTGTGATCTTCCTGACATGGGTGCCAGGAGCCAAACTCAGTTCTTCTGCAAGAGCAGTACATGCTCTTAACTGCTGAGCCACCTCTCCAGCCCCACCCTTTTGTATTTAAGACAGAGTCTCACTATGTGATCTAGGCTTTCCTGGAACTTGTTACCTAGTGAAGGCTAGTCTGGAACTCACGATGTAGCCCTGGCTGGCCTAGAACTCCTGCACCCCTGTCTCTGCTTCCCAAGTTCTAGAAACACGTGTGCACCGTCGCGCTCGGCTCCAGAGTTGCTTTTGGTGGGAAGGGATGCGCCGTGAGTCAGGGACAGTAAAGTGAGTGAAAAAGAATGTGACCCCTTTCCTAGGGCAGAAGATTTAATCATGAGTCACGACGTATCGCCCATGTTGCGGGAGGGGCTGTCCTGACTGCAGCCCCAAAACCTAAGTATGAGAAGACGAATTCAAATCTCAGGTCTGGAAAGAGAGGTGGCGAAGAAGGTGAGTGGATCTGAGCCAGGTAGGCGTCACATCTAGCAGGAGGCAGAGAAAGTAAACAGGCCCTTCCACCATGGGGTGCTGTGGTTTAAGTGTCCTGAGAACAGACGGAACACGGGGATATGGCATCAAGCAACACCAGGGAACCAAGGGGTAGACAAGGCCTGCAGGTCAGAATTGACATCGGGGCACCAAGATGCGCCAAGTCCCAGTTCACAGAGAGAGTGTGAATGGGGCCTGAGAAAGGAGGGCTTTCAATCCATGGACCAAGGCAGCACGGTCAACACCAGTAGCTGCGGAAATGGCTAATGTGATTGTCACAGGCTGGCTCAGTCCCCACACCATGCTGGAGCAGTTACAGCACCGGTCAGGCCACAGGAAACCCATATTGCTACTAAGGAAGAATGGGGTTTGGGCTCTAGAAAGCAGTCCCATGGCTTCTAAAACTGTTTTTAGTTACTTCACTTGTTTCTGAGAGAGAGAGAGAGAGAGAGAGAGAGAGAGAGAGAGAGAGAGAGAG
>NW_004949125.1:1974571-1977071 GCF_000317375.1 Microtus ochrogaster | reverse complement strand
CTAGGGTGCTGCCTGTGCTAGGCCAGTGCTTTACCATGGAGCAGCTGTGTCCTCAGACCTTTCTATCCTGCCCCTCTCCTCCCCTCCACTCTCTTCCCCTCCCCTCTCCTTCCCTCCCCTCTCCTCCTCTCTCTTCTCCTCCCCTCTACTCTCTTCCCCTCCCCTCTCCTTCTCTTGCCTCTCCTCTCTCCTCCCCTCCACTCTCTTCGGTCCAGTCCCCTCTCCTCCCCTTTCCTCCCCTCTTCTCCCCTCTCCGCTCTTTCCCTCCACTCTCCTCCCATCCCCCTTCTTCCCCTCCTCTCCTTTCACTTCCTCCTCTTCCTTTCCTCTTCCCTCTGTTCTTTGCTTCCCTTCCCCCTCCATCCTTCTTCCTGCTATGGGTTCATTCTGCTGTCACCTCAGTTCTCTTGCCTGACAGGCAACTGCAGAGAGGAAAAATCTGGCCAAATCATAAGGTTCCTGACCTGCGGAAGAGAGGAGACATGGAGCAGAGCACACACGAACAAGGCAGAGGGCGTGCACACATTGCTTCCCATTCTTGGCTCTGACGGGACTAGCTGTTAGCAGTCTCTGCCTCGACTTCCCTCTGATGATGGGCTGTAACCTGAAAGGCCCAGAGTAAGTGAACATTATAGCCCACCTGCCCAGCTTCTTCCCTTGACTCTTGCTCTATATTTTTGGTCACAGGGCAAACCTTTGGCTAAACATTAAGACAAGGCCCCGGCTGTCAAGATCTGTGCTAACATGACCACAGACTCGTGTAAGCAAACCCCCTGCTGAGCTTGTACAAAGAGCTTGTTACCACAGACTGCACTGCTAGTGGTAAAATGCTATTGCAAGTTATAAATTCCAGGAATGTAAAGTCTTTCTTATATCACCCTGACCCCCTACTTGTGGCCTTCCCTCTGTTCAGGGTCACAGAGTCAGATCTCAGCCTTGCCTGTGGTCCCAGCTAGTTAGAAGTTTTGGTGCCCTGCAGTGTTGGAATAAAGTTGCTTCTGTTCATCTAATTCAGTGTGTCTGTGTCCTCAATCTTTGTGTGGCTCCCAGACCCAGCATAACCCAGAATTCTCGAGCTGAAATTAACCCCTTTCTTCCCTAAATTGCTTATTTTCAAGGACTTTTATCACAGCCAACAGAAGTAAAAGCAGGACCCAAGGCGAGCAATTTGTGTGCTGAGCTGTTTCCCCAGGCATGGAAACTTTTTTTTGCACTTGGTTGACACTAACAGCCCCTACAAGAGTGTAAATTTCTGTTTTCTTTTGCCATTCAGTTTGAAACCTTCTTGGTTCTTGGTGTCATGCGTGACATACAGGTGAAACTTGGACACTTGGTGTCTGGTATTATTTAAGCCTTGCCTTGCATCCTCATTTGGAAGCACGATGCCTTGTTAGCACCAGGTGGGGGCGGATTCCAGGCTTCCTGGGGGACCTCTGTTGCCATTTGGTTGTTCTTCATCACAGCTGAGCTGGGAAAGACTTTCAGGCTCCCTCATAAGCTTCTACTCACGCAACCCTGTTAGAGTGAGGGGTGCCTCACTACTGCTCCTTAAATTGCTCTTCTGATGCTGGGGTCCTGGGAATTGGTGGCCTTGCCCTTGATGGATCGTGACACAAGTCTCAGAGCTCCACTGGGGCTCCTCGGCTTGTCACTGCCTCTCCTAGGAGGCTGCAGGAGCTTTGCTGTCTCTGGGTGAACTGAGGAAGCCCCAGCTACACGCGTGCAGAGGTCAGAGGTAAGCATCCAGTGTCACCTGCCATTGCTCTTCATATTGGTTCTAGAGACAAGGTCTCTTGCTGGACCTGGGGCTTGGCAACTCAGCTAGGCTGACCAGCCCATGAACCCCAGGGGTCCTCCTGCCTCTGTCTTTCTGGGGCTGGAATTACAAGTACACGCCACCATGTCTACACAGGCTCTGGAGATTAAAGTCAGCTTCACACTGTGTACCCCAAGCACTTTACCCACTGAGCCATTTCCCCAGTCTCAGATTATGATTTTTTTTTCTGCTAGGACATTTGAGTCTGGATCCAAGTCAAGCCCACCATGTAATGATTTGCTTAATGACTGCAGAATATTGTCTCATCTGAAGGGAAGGGACATTTTTAAGACCTCAGAGCCCGGAATTAACTGCTTGGAATTTTCACCATGCTAGCTGTTAATCGACTTCAACCATTAAAGGGAGAGAAGTTTTTGGCAAAGCCTGAGCCTTTCGTACAAGCAGAGACACAGACATGTTGAAATCTTTCTGAAATAAGTGTATAGGGGGCCAATGATATTGGAGAAAAAAGGCGTTTCCGGCAGTGGCTCCGCCAAAGGTTCCATGGCTCTCGGAGATTCCGAAAGTGGTTCCACCCCGTGACAAAGTCAAAGCTCTGAGACAGAAGTGTGACTTCACAGAGGGCAGAGGCTGTGACCACCCAAAAGTGTGACTTCAGCAGAGGGCAGAGGCTGTGACCACCCAGAAGTGTGACTCCAGCAGACAGAGGCTGTGACCACCCAG
>NW_004949125.1:1961202-1973813 GCF_000317375.1 Microtus ochrogaster | reverse complement strand
GCTGTGACCACCCAGAAGTGTGACTTCACAGAGAGCAGAAGCTGTGACCACCCAGAAGTGTGACTTCACAGAGAGCAGAGGCTGTGACCACCCACCACTTGTATTTTGATTGTTTTGGACAGTGTCTTCAGAGCAGGTCTGAATGCAGTTAGACAGGCATTAGCAGGCTTGGGGGGCCATTGAGGATGAACCCCTTCTTTGTGGCCAGCTTAGGACCCTACCTCCCACTCATTTGTCCATAGGAAGGCAGCTTCACCTGAAGAGTGCTAAGGGTACGGGAGGAATAAAGTTCAGAAGGTAAGTAAAGCTTTCAAGAATAAAACTCACAATTGATGTAGGCATGCCAGTTCACTGTGGGTGGTACCATCCCAAGGCAGGAGATAAGCTAGCTGCACCAATGGGAAGCAAACCAGTAAAGAGTGTTTCCCTATGTCTCAGCTTCAGTTCCTGCTTGAGTTCTCTCTGGCCTCTCTCAATGATGGACCATGACCTAGAAGCATAAGATGGAACAAACACTTTCCTCCCCAAGTTACTTTTGGCCATGGTCTTTATCACAGCAGCAGAAAGCAAACTAGAATACCCTCTGCATGTTTTATCTATGAAATGAGCTCCTTGCTGTGTCTGCCTCACAGGGGCCTGCTGGGAAAATGTATAGAACAGTGAACAGAACCAACACAGTGCACTGAGGCTTATGGTCTATGTTCAGTAATGAGAAGGGTGGCTCTAGGGGAGATGCTGAGTTGAATTGTCTGTCCTTCAAGCAAGAGCTTTATTGAGTCTGGTGGTCAGACAAGCTCACAGCACACCACGTGGGGGGAGGGTCCCCATGCAAGAGAGGTGTCTATCCTGCCAAGGGAGACCTTAAAGTCCCTTGTGAAGGGACATACATGAAGGAAGGGTTGATTTTAGTTCACAGTCTGAGGGTATACAGTCTATCATGGCCTTGAAGTCCTGGCAGCTGGAGCATTAAGTGGCTGGTCACATAGCAACTACAGTCAGGAAGCAGAGAGAAATGAATTCTGGGACTTAGCACACTTTCTCCTTTTTGTGCAGTTGAGAATCCCCAGTCTCTGGGACTGTGCCACCCATAGTTAGGGTGTGTCTTCCCACCTCAATTAATAAGCCCAATCTAGAAGTTCTTCTACAGATATGCCCAGAGGCTAACCCAAACTGTGATCCCCTGGAGGTGTGCTTGGAGGCTTCTCTCCTAGGTGATCCTAGGTCCTTTCAAGTTGACACTCAATAGTAACCATTAAAGGGGTGGGAGGAGGTGTTGTACCACGGGGAAATGGGCCTAAGGTCAGCTGACTAGACTAAGAGGGCCAGGGTTTCCTTGTGTGTCTGAAAGAGGCTGATGGCATAGATTTATTTTAACCAGGCAAAGAAGTGTTATATTTGTTCATGCTGCATTTGTTAACTATGTAAATATGTGCTGCATTTGTGTTAATTAAATAAAATTACCCTGGGCTCCAAGAGGCGGGGTTAGCAACTGGTTGACAGGAAGTAGCAGAGGGGAGCTTAGCATGTTTTTTTTTTGTTTTTTGTTTTTTTTATTTTTATTTTTCAGTTGGGGCAGTGTGGAAGGAGAGAGCCTTCTGGGGACAGTAGCAAAGAAAATTAGCCACTTGCTATTCTAACTCCCTGAGCTTGTAGGGTTTCACCCTAGCCTTTGAATCTCGAGTTTTATTAGAATGATTGAGATATAGTTAGAACTACATTTAGTAGCAGCAACAGAGCCATTGTTTGGGGGAACATAATTCTCTCCAGGCTATGGCCTCAGTGGCTGCTAGCAGATTCAAGCGTAGCCACTGTGATGAAGGTAAAACAATAGGCTGGGGTTTGAAGTCACAAACTATTGGCCTTCATTCTTTCTTTTTTGAAGTTCTGGTAGAAGAACTTTTTTGGATGAGAGGTGCCTGGAAGAACAACGTGCTCTGTGAGGATAATGTGGTAGTGGTCACTTGTCCCACCTCACTCCATTCCCTGCTTGGGGCCTTGCTCTCTGGAAGTTCCTATATTGAAGAGGGGTGAGTGATCCTTCACTATATTTTGTACAGTAGCTGCTGTGTTCCAACTGTTGGAGACCATGAAAAATATGAGAAGTTTATTTGGCTATTACAAGTATTTGAAATGTAGGTGGATGATGTTGGGGGAGAGGGTAAGGAGGGGCAGAAATGAAGGGATCTTATCTCTTATTCTTGGCAATGATTTAGAAAGGAAAAGATGGAATTGAGTGGTCAGAAGCCTAGATTTCCGTCCTCCTATGAGTCCTCCTCCTGCAGCTGGAAACTGACTGCCTCTTCTGAACATGTGGGTCAGTTTTGGGGTCACTTAGTGGACCTTTCAAGATAAACCAATGCTGGGACTGCACCCCCAGAGATGTGGTAATTTCCTCTGTGTTGAAGCATTCTATTCAGGAAGTAAGCAACTCACAAGTCTCAGGAAGTCCCTGAAACTTACTAGATTCATAAGGGTCTTCCCTTCCCAAGGTTTTTATAGGTGGTAATGACTGCTGAGGCAAGGAGACTCTTCAAGGTGTTGAGTTGCCTGCAAACTGTACAGAGAGTTCCATAGTTCCAGATTTTGTGAGTGGGTATCCAGGCTGGCGTGGGCTTTTAGTGATGCCTTTGATTTCTTCCTGTTCCTGTAAGCAGCCCTAATGAATCTTTTGCTTTACCAAGTTAGACTTGGGTATAATCATTCTTTGGTCTGTCTCTGGTCCCCTACTCATGGGGAGTAGACACTTATTCACAGTTCCCCAGGAACGACATCACAACAACAATTGATCTGGATGTGACCCGGGCTCTGGAATTCTTAATTGCTCCTTGATGGTGTTAAAAGAAAATGAGAACTGAGTCCTGAGGCCTGTGGAGCCCAGAGGTGCAGCTGTGTCCTCTTCTGGTGGCCCCATAATAGTGCCCACAAATGGGCAGATGGTGTCACTTCCTCCCTTCCCTCAGAGCTGTAATCCTACCTTGAACCCAGGAGTAATTGGATACCTCAGGATGTGGGCATGCTTGAGTGATTCAGGCCCCCCAGTTCATCCTAAGAACAGTCAAGGTTGCTCATGGGCAGGTCTGTCGCTTCAAGACACCTTTGTTGTCTTTCAGGAGGTGCAGAGTGAAGTTGGGGATGGGATTGTGTACCTGGAAATGACAGCTGGTTCATTTGGAGTGGCTCAAGGTGCAGGCTCCAGCTGCTGCTACCCACACCTTGGGCAGAGAGAGCCCTGTGGCATTGCTTTCCTCTTTCTTCCAACTGGAAGGGAGTCACACAAGTGAGTTTCTGGAAGAAAGCTGCGTTGGCAAAGGCAGATTGATCAGAATGTGGAGACGTTGGACTGCTCGAAGTCCAGAGTCAAATTGTCTTGGGGCATCTTTAGTCTCTCCTTAATAGCCATCCATCGCCCTAGGTACATCCTTTGGACTGTGTGAACAGGCCCTTTGTTTCCACTAACTAAAGGGCTAAGAATGCTATCAGATGACACCCATGGCCATAGCAGAGTTTCCCTTGCTTTGCTGTAACCCGCCTACCCATGGATCCACCAATATATTTGAGAAGTATTTTACTTTATGGCTTTCTTCATTCAGATACTGTCAAAATTTCAAGAGCTTGCTTCCTGATTGGAACATGCATTTGGGGAGGCCTAAACCTCCCCAAGATGGGCAGTGCCTGAAGGACACATGACGTCATTCTTGAGATTCCACACACATGTGCACACGCACACGCATATCTGTGCACTTCGTACTTGAGTACACATGAACATAAATAGAAATTAAAAATTTAAAAAGTCACAAGCGCTTAAGGAACAAAATATTTTTTTATTAAAAATTGTACCCATAGCACCGCTCTGCCTTCCTACAAGTTGAGGTGGGGGGGTTCGCTTTTATCTTGAGTGGGATCTGGTTTTCTGTGCCATTTCAGAAGGCTTCGTAGGGAAACTTCAGGACTCCCCTGAGCCAGCTGGTGAGGCTGGGAACCCCACACTGTCCTGGCCTCTCAGACTGGTCCCTGGCAGTCAGTCTGTGGACTGGGGACTCAGCAGGTGAGCAGCCATGCTGTGATCCAGGTATCTTGGAATAATAAAAACCCATGCTAAGAACCTCTGTGCAAACACACCATGCTCAGGATGATCAAGACCGCATCCAAAGAACATTCCAGAACACACATCATCCTCATGGGTGGTTGTTCTGCCTCCCCCCAGGGCTCCAGGGAAGGGAGGCACTCCTCATACACACACATTTTCCTGCTGGTGTTGGGGAGATGCTGAGGAAGGCTGGCAGAATGTCAGCTGAGATGCTCACATCTTCTTGGCATGTCTGCCCCTGTAAAGTCACCCACAAGGCTCAGCAGGAAGGAAGGCCACACAGGGCTGAATGGTCTCCACAGAGTCACTGAGGCCACAGTGGGTAGACGTGGCTATCACTCATCTTTAGACACCTGAGGGGGTGACTTTTTCAATATGACAGAAGCCAGAAGGGCATCTGTATCCTGCCTGTTTGGAGCTTCTTTCAGAACCCAGACGTGGATCCAATGTCTGTTTTGCAGCTGTGATGTGTCCATCCCATTTCTACAGTGAGAGGTTAGGAAGGACAGTAGCCAATGCCCCGTGGCTCCGGGAGACTGAAATCTAACTAAAAACCCACAACCCCTGCATTTGGTGCAGGGCACTTGAAGGGGACCGAGTCCCTTTAAACCAGTGGTTCTCAACTTTCCTAATGCTGAGGCCCTTTAATAGAGCTCAAGTGGTGACCCCCCCAACCTAAAGTTATTTTCACTGTTGTTTCATAACTGAAATTTTTTGCTACTGTTGTGAATTGTAATATAAATATTTGATATGCACACTATCCGTTATCTAACCCTGGTGAAAGGGTCGTTTGACCCCAAAGGGGTCATGACCCACAGGTTGAGAACCACTGCTCTAAGAGATGGGCTTGATGACAGCTGCTGAGGATTGGTGGTCACAGAGTCAGCGTATCCCGAAAAGACCTCTCCATAGAAACAAGTTACCGCTCAGAGAGGGGTTCCAGGTTGTGCTGCAAACTGTCAAGTCATCGTGAGGAAACGCAGCGGCAGTTTCACCTTGGACCAGACCATTCCAAGGATTCCCCATCGGTTAAAGCAACCAAGTCCTTATGGCTAAAGACAGCAAAGCCTATGGGAGCCAGCCTGGTCCCTGTCCTCTGGTGGGCGCCACCTTCCAGACATTCAGTTGGTGACATGCGTCTTCTGTTCACTTCGCTCCTTTGGGGCCAGGGAGGAGGTGGTGCTGTCCACTGACGTGGACACAGGATCACTCCCGTGGACCACGAGGGTGGCAGTCCCCACACGGAAGTGGCTTTGGCAGAGCGTCTAGGATTTTTGGTTTAGAATTATTTCCCCTTCAGCTCAGAAAAGGAAGGGAGATGGGGGGTGAAGAAGGAAGGAGGAGGGAAGGAAATGGCAGAAGAAGGGACAGTAGGAGGCGGGAGGGAGGGAGGGAGGGAAGAGGGGAGAGAGGAAGGAGGGAGGAGGGAGGGAAGGGAGAGAGGAAGTAAAGGCGGGAGGGGTAAAATGGAGGAGTATAAGAAAGAGGGAGGAGAGAAAGTAGGGGAGGGATAAGTGAAGGGAGCAGGAAAGAGGGAAAGAGGAGGAGGGGGAGGAGGAGAAGAGGAAGAAAGAGGAGGGCTGAGATTTTTTTTTTTTTTACTATGGAAAAACTGAAAGGCCTATATATTTTTTAAAAACCCAAGGAGAACTTCTTGTGTCCTGGGACCACACCAGCGACTTCCAAGGCATCTGAGTCAAGACAAGATCCATGTCCCCTGCCTCTCCTGGAAGGCAAAAGGACTGCAAAGTCCCCTGCTGGTGACATTGAACAGCTAGTCTTCTTCTCTGGGCGCCAAGATCCCTGGGTAGACAGAGCCTTCTCACCCACTCGAGTGCTCCAGGACGTGGACATGTGGAGCCCCCGCAGCCCTGGGCACAGCATGGCTGGAGCCAGCTGGTCACATCCACACCCTGGACCTAAGCTAGGGGTGGCAGGACACTGAGTGCCACATACCTGGTACTCTTTGCATTTAGCCAAAACCATGGAAACAATGAAAATTAAAAAAAAAAAAATTTCCCCCCAAGAAAACCTGTCAAGGCAAAAAAGCTGGCCCTGGATGGCAGGGTAGAGGGGGCAGCACCAGGGATCAGAAGTGGGGACATCAGGAGGAGGAAGGGGAGGGCTGTCCCCACTGTGCGTCGGTATGGGGTGTGCTAAGGTGACGCGCGGCCCAGGTTGGTTTCTCAGAGCCGATTGTTTTATTTGGAGACACACGATCGCTTCTCGTCTTTCCCACGTACAAAGCTGAACAATGAATTAAAAGGCACCTGGAGACAGCAAAGACGCATTCATTTCATGTGACATAGTTTAAGAAAAGATAAAAAGGTTTAAAAAATACTCTGGTTCAACAATGCACACCTGCTACTGCCACAAGCAACTGCAAAAACACGCGTCTCCGCTCCTCTGTTTGCTCAGCGGGGGTGGGCTGTGTGCTGTGTGTCGTGTGGTCACCAGAAGGACCTGGCTGGCCGGGGATGGGCCTGGGTGGCCTCCAGAGCCAGTTGGGGGAGGGACTTCCTGTTCTTGTAACTGTCAGCTTGAGAGAACAGAGGAAGAGCGAGAGAAATGGGAAGCCCCAGGGTTGCGCCACCCTCAAGAGGGACTGCAGAGCTGAGCCCTCCAAGGCTAGGGCTAGATGCCACTTGCGCGCCAGTGGCATTGTGTGGACCCTGGTGAGAACCGGACAGAACCCGGGGGGCGGGGGGTAAGATCAACTGTCTGAAGCACAGGTGAGAGCAAGGAGCCTCAAGTTGTCCTAAAATGGAGAAAGTAATCCAGGCTGGCTGGTTCTCCAAAAGGAGGTAGAGAGAGAAGTGGCCTCGGATGCCTTTTACCTGTCCCCCTCAGCCCCCTCCTGCCAGTCCTCGCCTTCCCAGATAGTTTGGAGGCCAGAGAAGCCCAGGGTTGGGGTGTGTCGAGAGCGCCCCCGCCGGCGGTGCCGAGCTATCGCACCAGGGAGATACCTTCTCTTAAAAAGAAAAGAAAACAAAGAAACCTGCTTCCTGCAGCGATGTTACAAAAAGCCATTAAAAAAAAACCTTCCTAAGTGAAACCTAGTTTTCACCAGTAGGTAAGATCGCTTATCAGAATTATTATTATTATTTCTTTTTGTGTGAAACAAAAAAAAAATTCAGCTCAGTTATCGGAGTTGATTGTCTTAACAAAAATAGACTCCAGAAGTTCTGCACCGTCTACCCTGATGGAGGCGTGACGTCACACGAAGGAGGAGAAGCCGGTGAGGGGGGCCCGAGCTCCAGGGCCAGCTGGTGTGTAGACTCCACCCGCGCTCTGCGTGGTGATGACCGTGTGCAGGTGTGGGCCTGATTCGGCCCCGGCCACCGCTTCGTATCTGTGTGGTGCTGCGGCAGGGGGACGCCGCTTCCAGGAGTTGTAATAGGTGGGGTCGCTCATGTAGTGGTTGACGAAGGAGTGCTTGGGCAGGGCTTCCTCGTAGTCCGAGTCGGAGGCCTGAGGATAGAGCAGAAGGACAGTGTGAAAGGGGGAAAGGGAGCTGGTGAGGGAGGGCCATTCGGAATCAGGGGGACTCCCATTAATCACCCGAGGTGGGGGTGGCCTGCGGGTCACCTTTCTGGAAGCCCAGGATAGGCCTATGCTGCCTCCCGTCCTGGGAGAGGTCTACAGAGTGCCCAGTGTCTGTAAACGCAGATGCTGGTGGCGCTGTGTCACCCGGAGCAGCCTATGGTAGTTGAAGTGATGCCCGCCTGCTGTCTTGCCTTCCCACCAGAACAGCGATGGACTCTAAGCCCTCTGGAACCTTATGCCCTAATAAACTCTTCCTTCTATAAGTTGTCTTGGTCACGGTGTTTTATCGCAGCAATAGAAAAGTAACTAATCCACTGAGTATCTAATCCACTCAAAGTAACCAGCACACTGACTGAGCTCCCCACATTCATTCAGGCGAAACGGATCTGTGGCTTCACCGCAGAAAAATTCAGGACTGGGTCAGTGAGAAGCACAGTTGGAGTTTTTAATTTTTATTTATTTTTGAGTGGTATTTTGTGCATGTGTGTGTTTACATATCCATCTGCTCACAGCTGAGAGGCAGAGAAAGATGCTGTCTCCTATTTTCCCACCCACCTTATTATTTTGAGACAGGGGCTCTCAGTGGACCTGAAGCTGGCCATTTTACCTTGGCTGGTCAGCAAGTCATCGGGATCCATCTGTTTCTGCCCCCCGATGCTGGGCATGCTGATGTGCCCAGCTTTTATGTGGGTACTCAGAACCTGAACTTGGGTCTTCTTGTCTTCACAGCCAAAGTTGGAGTTTATTTTTTTAAAGATAAATATTTAAAAGTTTTATTTGGGGGCTGGAGAGACGGCTCAGTGGTTAAGAGCATTGGCCACTCTTCCAGAAGCCTGGAGTTCCATTTCCAGCACACACAAGGTAGCTCACAGCCATCTGTAATTCTACTTCCAAGGGATCTGACACCTACTTCTGGCTTCCTTGGGTACTTCACATCCATGGATACAGACTATATGCATGCAAAACACCCATACACATAAAAATGAAAAGATTCATTTTCAATTTCACACGTGTATGTGTGTGTGTGTGTGTGTGTGTGTGTGTGTGTGTGTGTGTGTGGACACGCAGCTTGTGTGGTGTCCAGAAGAGGGCAGCAAACCCCTGGAAATGGAGTTGGAGACGGTTGTGAGCTGCTCAACATGGGTGTTGGGAACCAAAATCTGGTCTCAGCAGAAACAGTGTACATGTTCTTAATCATTTCTCCAGCCCCTTACAAGTTATTCTGAACACTGATCAGAAGCTCTGGGATTAAGAGAAGGCGTGGGGTGGAGTGGGGGTACACAGAACATCCTGAGCGTGGGTGTGGGCTTCTTAGGGAAGAATCGCCTTTCTACATCTTTACAATACCCCCACACACCATTTTGGTGGAGTTTGATGCTGTTATCCTCAGAGGGCTGCTAAGAAAAATAAATGAGGTCACAGGTGGGTCCCAAGTGGCACCTGACAGGCCTTCAGTTGACAGGGTAAAACTAGCTCAGCGGATGTAGGATGTTTTTGTTTTTTGAGACTCCCGGAAAATGTCTGGGAGAGGAATGAAGCCCCACCTGATGTTATATGCATTCAGAACCTTAAGCCTGGTTCACTGCTATTTAATATAAGATACCTTTATATGGGAGGAATATTGTCGCAATGTCTACAAGCTTCACAGTAAATGTTAATCATGTGGCAATTTTGGGGGGGGGGTCAAGATAGGGTTTCTCTGTGTAACAGTCCATCTGTTCTGGAAGTTGCTTTGTAGACCGGGCTGGCCTTGAACTCACAGGGATCCACCTGCCTCTGCCTCCCGAGAGCTGGGATTAAAGGCGTGCGCCACCACCACCCAGCCGTGCTACAATTCTTCGTTCTCAGCTGGTGGGAAGCTTTGGGGAGACTCCAGGGTGTGTGTGTTTCGGGGGGGGGCCTTTCCCATTCCTTCCTTTCTCCGCTGTCGTTCTCTCTCTATCCTGCCTCACACTTGAGAAGGCCTGGGAGTGCTCCTGGCCTTTGGTCTGCAGGGGACCAAGATGTGAGCTGCTGGGGACCAAAGAGAAAAGTTCAGCATGTCCGAGATGGGGAGGGAACCTCAGTGGCCTCTTGCCAAGACCCACGCTGCCTGGGGAGGTGTAGAGACAGCAGCAGGGGAAGCTGCTGGAATATGCCAGTGCCTGCATTTTCATCTGCCCTAGTGCTGGGTGTCCAAGCACACTCCGCAGCAACCGGAAGAGCTCTGGGCTCCCAGAGATGCCGAGGTTCTCAGGTTCATTTTATATAATAAGCCAGCAACACCTGTAAGAAGTAATCAGTCGGTTTTCCCTCTCTCCCTCCCTCGCTCCCTATCCCCTCCTTGCTCCCTCTCCCCCTCTTCCCTTCCTTCCTTCTGCTTTTTGAGAAAGGTTCCCCTGTGCGGAGCAGGCTGGCTCCCCTTCTGTGATTTCCATCTTCTTGCCTCAGCCTTCAGGTTCTGGGGTAACAGGTGTGAGGCCAAGCAATGTCTGACTTGGTCTGTGTTTTCTCATTTCTTAACTTAGGCAAAATTATTTTCTGTTCTTTGTGTTGTCATGGAAAAGATCAGTAAAGGAGACAGAGGCTGAAGCAGATCTTACTGAGTCTGCGGTGAACTCCTGGCTCCCTGTTGGACACCCCGTTTTTGGTTTTTGGTCTCCACACTTCCAAGTGGGGCCCCTGGGACCAGGATTTGTGGCTGTGTCTAAGATATAACCTCCAGCCAATTTCTAGGAGCCTTACGCTTAAAGGCAATGCTCTATGTAAACGGGGACTTGAAGACAAGGGACAGAGACAGGCGAGAGCAGGCTGCAGGACTCAGCGTGGATGCTGTCAAGTCTGCAGATGCTGTCTTAGATTCTAAAAGTCCCGGGGGAGGACACTGAAATCCACAGAAGCCACCTCTTTTCTCATGGGGACTTCACTGCACCCCCAGGATGGGGTGACGGCTGTTTGGTTCCCCAGTTCCAGAAACTGGGGCTAACTTTATTCTCCTTTGAGGCGACATGAAAAATTTGAGCTTGAGCCCCTCTTGGTATCTTCTGGCTCAAAGGACCAAGATCAACAAATTCAAATGAGGTTTTCAGGCCACGCCCACGGGGAGTCTCAGCTAATGGCAGTGGGAATAGAGCACCTGTGGACTCTGGACAATTTCTGTCCGTCCATAGGATACTGGGAGACTGAGATTGTACGGGTGGGTCTTGGCTCAAATGAAACCAAACAATGAAGGAGTCATCAGTGGAACCATGGTCTGTAAATCCCGCCTCCGTGAGCACTTTGAGCATCCACCCGGAGGAAACACCAGAGGCCTCCACTGTTTCTCAAACCTCCCACCAGCCCTTTTCTGGCATTTATGTGGCTAGACAGAAGCAGGTTCAAGGGTAGGTTGGACCTTTGATGGGCTATAATGGAATGCTACAGTTTTGTGGAAGTCTGTATTTGTGTGTGTGTGTGTGTGTGTGTGTGTGTGTGTGTGTGTGTGTGTGTAAGTGTGCGTGCATGCACACGCGTGTGTGTATGGATCTGAATACGTGTATGCACATGGAAGCCAGAAGACAACCTGGGTGTCATTTTTCAGGAACCATTCATCTTGATATTTGAGATCAGGTCTCTCACTGAGCCCAGTTGCCAGTCTCTACTTTGGCTGGGCTGTCTGGCCAGCGAGCTTCAGCACTCCTCCTGCCTCTGCTTCCCTGGCACTGGGAGTGTAACTCTGTGTACCACACCCAGGTTTTTACATCCATGCTGGACTCAGACTCAGATCCTCATGCATGTACTGCAAGCCCCTCACTGACTGACAAATGTATGCTGTGTCCCATGCCCACAGACCTGTATGAGATCAACCAAAGCCAGTCAGGCATTTTGTCAGCATGAGGGGAAGAGCAGCTTCACACGATCTCTCATGTTCACCCTTGAGTATTTCCTGAACCAAAGAGGGGGACAATACACAGACAGGGGTCTGTGGCTAAGGTCACAAGGGGACCAGGTAGGAGACTGTGATAGGTGATCTTGATGGTCAGTTTTGTGGGAATTAGAATCACCATAGCAACAAGTTTCTGGGCATGTCTACGAGGGAATTATGTGGATTAGATTAAACGAGACAGAAGACCCAGCCTAAACATCAGTGGGTGTCATTCTGTGGGGTCCCGGACTGAATAGAAAGGAGAAAGTGAGCTGGGCACCAGCGTCCATCTCTCTCTGCTTCCTGACTGTGGATGTCATGTGACCAGACGCCTCACACTCCTGCCATCATGCCATCATGGTGATGGACTACATCTTTGAACTGTGATTCAGAACAAACCCACCCACCTTTCCTTCCTTCCTTCCTTCCTTCCTTCCTTCCTTCCTTCCTTCCTTCCTTCCTTCCTTCCTTCTTTCCTTCCTACCTTCTTTCCTTCACTCCCGCCGTCTTCCCTTCCTCCCTCACTCCCTCCCTTTCTTCCATCTGTTGTTTTGTCAGATATTTTCTCGCAGCACAAACTGAGTAACTAATACAGGGGCCATTGCCCTGTACACAGCCATGTCTCAGCTCTTGTGTCTACCCCTGGATCACTTGGAAGGAAGTCATTCTGGACAGTAATTGGTTCACAGGATCACAGAATGATGTGTATGTCTTGCACTGACCAATCAGAGCTTTGCCCTGGTAGTCTGCACAGTGCTTGTGGCAGGAGAGACTGACTGCCAGTGTAGGGTACAGTTTGATGGGCAAGTGGCCTCCAGGCTAATCTGAGGGAACTCTTCCTTTGTGCAGGAAGCATCTTGGGAGAAAGACCAAGACTGTATACTTTGTTTCATTGTTTTGGGAGCGGCCACGGGATGCCAGACAGATGATGGGTGCTATGGACTCCCACTCTTGCCTGGGCTTCCCTGGTGGGGCAGCATCCGATACCATCCTTCCTCTGCTGCCAGCTCCACTTCTTTATGTGACATTATTTTTGAATGCAGATGGATTTTAGTGAGTGAGAATTACTGGCAAAGAGGAGTTTCCACTGGGCCT
>NW_004949125.1:1948360-1961102 GCF_000317375.1 Microtus ochrogaster | reverse complement strand
CCTTCCTTCCTTCCTTCCTTCCTTCCTTCCTTCCTTCCTTCCTTCCTTCCTTCCTTCCTTCCTTCGTTCCTTCCTTCGTTCCTCCCTCCCTCCCCCCTTCCTTTTCTTCCTTGTTGCCTGTGATGTGAAGTCTTGGTGAGCTGGTTTCCCAGGAAACCATAGAAAGGACAGAAGGTGACTGAGTGCTGCATCAGGCTGCACTGTGAATGCTTGGTGAGCTGCAGCGAGGGCAGGCTCAGAGCTCGGCAAGGTACCAGCAAGATAAAAAACCCTGCACCACCAGGGAACCAGTTAGGTGTGAGGGATCATTCCACTTAGGTAGAGCTGCAAGAATCTTGAAAACTGATTTATTTTTTTAAAAAAATTCTGGGGGGCAGTACATGTGTGGGCATGCATGCGTGCGTGTGTGCATATGTGTGTGTGTGTGTGTGTGTGTGTGTGTATCTAATGCTAATGATGGATGTCTTCTCTCCGCCTTCTGTCTCTCTCCACTTTAGTCTTTGAGACAAGGTCTCTCTTTGAACCTGGAGTTGCTGATTTGGCTTCAGCGACAGCCAGTGTGCATCTGGGATTCCCTTGCCTCTGGCCAAACCCAAACCCTGGGATTCTGCACCACCATGCATGGGTTTTGTGAGTTCCTGGGAATCTTAACTCTGGTTCCCATGCTTGCTCAGCAATCTCTTCCACCACTAACCCATCTCTCCACCCTCCGCTTTAGTTATGGTCTCTCGCTAGCCTGGAGCTCACTGATTTGGTTAAACTGTCTAGTCAGTGAGCTCCAGGAATCCACTCATCTCTGCCTCCCCAGTGCTGGTTTACAAGCCCTTGCCACCACCCCAGCTTTTACATGGGGTCTTGGGATCAAACTCCGATCCCTATATTTACACGGCAGGCTCTGGCTTTACTGACTGAGCAGCCCCTCAGCCCCAATGGATCTTTTATAAATCTCTACTCAGGTCTTCCCTGGGTACTGTTTCCAAAGACACGCAGGTGGATGTTTACAAAATCACTTTCCCTGGCTAATTCATTGTCCCCCTGGGAACAGCATCCTCTGGGGGCTCCAGCTCACTATTCCAGGAGTCGCTTTGTCTGCAATCTGAATGACTCTGACCTTCAGAGGGGATAATGGTCAACGCGGCTCGGCCCTGATGCTTATTTTCCTAACATAACACTTTCTGCCCTGGACCGTTAGCTAGAGGTTGGCAGAAACAGAAGTGTAGATCAAGCTCTTAAAGAGACCAGCGAGTGCCACGCAGGAACACTCGGGGTTGCTAAGCAATAGCATCCACCTGAACACTCGGGGTTGCTAAGCAATAGCATCCACCTGAACACTCGGGGTTGCTAAGCAATAGCATTCACCTGAACACTTGGGGTTGCTAAGCAATAGCATCCACCTGAACACTCAAGGTTGCTAAGCAATAAAATCCACTTGAACACTCGGGGTTGCTAAGCAATAGCATCCACCTGAACACTCGGGGTTGCTAAGCAATAGCATCCACCCTAGTGCTGTGGCACTCATTTGCAAATATGCCTGAGATTTTTTTTTCCATACAGGGTGTCATGTAGCCCAGGATGACTCACATTCCCTATGTAGCTGAGGATGCCCTTGAACTTCCCTTCCCTGCCTCTACCTCCTGAGTGCTAAGACTGCATGCGTGTACTACCACACGTTATGTGTTATGCAGTGCCAGGGATGGAACCCATGGCTTCCTGTGTGCTAGGCAAGCCCTGTAACAACTGAGCACCCCTAGTCTCCAAGCCTGGTCTATAGATCTAAAATGATTTTTCTTATCTAGATGTTAGTTTGAAGATTCAAATGCAAAACCCCAAGCCATCTCATACCTTTAAGAGAAGAATTAGACCCAGGCATGTCCTATTAACCTATTTAAATTTTTTTAATTAATGAACTGATTCATTAATTAATTTTGAGAACCAGGCTGGCCATGTGTGTTTGCTATGCAGCCAAGGATGACCTTGAACTTCTGATCTCCTCTTTCCACCTCCCAGATGTTGGGATTATTGAGACTGTCGGAAGAACGACCCACCCACAGGGCTAGGTGGACTCCAAGCATGCGCAGAGTGAGTGGCATGAGGCCTGGCCCCACAATCCATGCTCAGTACCACAGAGTGATGCCTGTCAGCGCACAGGGAACTCTCTGCACACTCAGCTGTCATAGTCACCACCGACGACATGTCCAGTGCTGCAGGGAACAGCAGGCCAGCAGCTAGGTCACTGCCCACAAGGCCCAGCTCTATTCCTGGAGGCAGGAAGCCTGACGCAAGGCCATCCTGCTGTCTCCTCACCAGCTGCTCTTCAAAGAGCAGTTACCATGCGACGACACCGCCTGACCTCAGCCAAGAAGGAGCAGGCCTGTCCCCACAGGCCTTCAGTAACAGCCGTCCAGCAGAGACAGACACCGCTACTTGCTGTTTCCTGTGAGCCCGAGGCTGTGTTATAGACCCGGTGCCCTTTGCAAACAGAACATGTAAAATGGAGCTCAGCTGGACCTCACCGGTGCCTACCCTCTGCCCACTCGCTGGAGTTTGTATATGAGCTACAATTGAAAAGAAACTGTTTTATTGAGCCCCGGGGCTCACTAAGGCCCCAAATCAGGTCAAAAATGAAGGTGAGAGTGTATTTTAGATTAAATATTGATTTTTGAGGCGTGTGCTGAGACGTGGGCCAGGAATACGTGTGCAGCAAATGGCCTGTGGTTCTTGCTCTTCTAGAGGCTTACAAATAGGACTCTTGGGGACACCCAGTGGAACCACTGATTGGACCCTTCATGCTGGCCACCCTGAGACACAGAGACAGGGGTTGCTGAGCACATGAGCCCCCCCCCCCAACACCATTACAGTTCTGGTTTCCCCACAGGAGTGAGTGAGCCCATTAACATTCTCTCATGGAGGGAGCTGGAGAGCTCACAACGGCCAGGAGATCTTCTTGGGAGGGCTTGTCATGAGGCCCCTCTGTGTCCTAAGATTATTAAGAAGATACGTAGTTGACTGGGGGTAGAGTTGCTTGGGGGTGAAGCTGTCTGAGAGCCACCTGAGCTCATACAAGGAGCCCCAATAAACTCACTGGCTCATGTGGTGGTTTAGATTGAGAGTCAACTTGATCGGGCCTCGACTCCGTCAGCGGACACACCTATCTGTGAGGGAGTTTTTAAACTAGGTTTACCTCAATGTGGGTGGCACCATCCCCTAAGCCTGCATCCCGGACTGGATATAAAGGTGACAGCAAGCGGAGCACCGGCATTCACCTCTCTGCTTCCTGACTGTGGATGCCATGTGAGCAGCGGCCTCATGTTTCCCGCTGCCATGCCTTCCCACAGTGATGGACTGTGTGCCTCCAGACTGTGAGCCAAACACACCCTGCTCTACTGAAGCTGCTCTCTTGGGTTTTTGCCACAGCAGTGAGAGGAGGAATACAGGCAATTGCCCGACTTGGATGGAACCTTTCTTGGGTCTGTTGATGCCTCCCTATCTGTGTGAATAGACATTGTTTCCTTTCTACCTGGGAAAAGCCATAAGACCGCTCGGATTTTTGCACTTCCTTCTTCTACAGCCTACCATCAGCTCTGCCCACCCCATGGGGCGACTGTGAGCCCCAAATGAGATGACCTATGTTGAGGAATGCGCAGGCCCAGAAGCAAGTACAGTGGTCACGGCTCGGAAGCCCGGCAGCACTGACCTCGGACTCTGACCCGTCCACCGACTTCTCCTGGAGGTTCACGCTCTCTGTCAGCACAGCACCATTGTACTTGTTGCAGATGTCCTCGTCGGAGTAGTGCAGACCTCCGGGGCTTGGTCGGGGTGGGGATCTACAACAGGACGACACCACGAGTTACTCTGGACACAGAAGAGAGCCCCGCAGGTGGGGCTCCTAAGTCGCTCATGTGGGAACAAGGAGGACAGCACCCCAAGGGCTTCATGTTATGACTGAGGTAGAACGCCAAGCACTGAGCTCCTGTAGGCTTTAGGGGCTGTGCTAGGTCAGGGCGCTAGGAACAAGCTGTTTTGGCCAAGTGGAACTTTCAACAATAAGAGCACGTGGGGTTTGGGTCAGCAGGAGACGCAGGGTACACGGAACTCTGGGAGACGGAGGAAGGATTTACAAGCTGGCCAGGGCTGAAGGTGAATCTACGGGGAAGTGGTCTGACACATCAGTATGGGAATTGTGGATAGTCTCCTGAGGTTGAGGATGAGTGGGATTAGGAAAGCCTACTAGCCTGGGCTTCCACTCTGCTAGGGCTCAGCACACAAAGCTGGGCCCAAGGGCAAGAAGACTTTGAGGCATTAGCCCTTAAGATTGACAGATTCTTAGCCCAATCACTGCTCCCTATAATACCCAGGCCATAGCTGCAGGCAGAGCCCGTGTCTGGTTTGTCACTAGTGGGATACAGGGGTGACTGTGGTCACAGTATGTCATACAGAAGGGTGGAGCCGTCAATTCCATTTGATACAATCACGTAGCATTGTATCAAGGCAGCTCTCTTGGCCAGCAGGAGGTAGAATGTAAAGCGTGGCTGGCTCTTTGGTATGTATTGTGCACATGTGTGCGTCTGCATATCTGCATGCGTGTGGATGGACATTTGGAGGTCAGGGGTTGATGTCAAGTATCTTCCGCAATAGCTCTCCGCTTTGTGCGGCAGGGTCTCTGGCTGAACCCAGAGCTCACTGATTCAGCTATTCTTGCTAATCAGCTGGCCCCAGGGATCCTCTGTCTCCATCTCCTGAGTGCTGGGGTCACAGGCAGGCAGTCACCAAGCCTGTCTGGCTTTCACTGAGTTCTGGAGATCTGAATTCCAATACATACACACACACACACACACACACACACACACACACACACACACCCGCATGCACACGCGCGCAAACACACACATCTCACAAGGTTTTAAATGACTTTATGATTTTGTGTTGGGCTCCATCCACAGCTGTCCCCAGTTGCATGCAGCCCATGGACAGCAAGAAAGACAGACCTAAAAAGAATTCCGGCTGGCTTTGTAGGAAGAAACATCCTGTGAGTGACCTCTGTGGCAGGGGACTAGGGATAGCCCCCAATCTATATCAGGAAGAGGCCAGCCCTAAGTCATGCAGGGGTGGGGGCACACAGACACATTCTGCCAAGAGCTGGAGTGAGCTTGGAAGATAATTATGGCCTATTGGAGCCTCATCTGAGAAAACAGCCCAGTGACATAAGGACTATGGCCAAGGGTGGCCCTAGCAGACCATCCAGGCGGGGGCAATCGCTACCTCTGATATATGTGTTATACTATGGTCATCTGTCGCACGGCAATGGGCAGTTTCAACTTCCTGTCCTGTTCCTTTTTATTATCTTTTAGCAATGATTTTCTTTTTCTTTTTTTTTTCTTTTTTCTTTTTTTTTTTTTGGTTTTTCAAGACAGGGTGTCTCTGTGGCTTTGGAGCCTGTCCTGGAACTAGCTCTGTAGACCAGGCTGGTCTCGAACTCACAGAGATCCACCTGCCTCTGCCTCCCGAGTGCTGGGATTAAAGGCGTGCGCCACCATCGCCAGGCTTTAGCAATGATTTTCATGTTTGTTGTGTGCACATATATCTGCATGTTTGCACGTCTGCGTACATGCACTTGTATGTGTGTACCTGCATATAGAAGGCTGTAGGTGATGTCAGGAGTCTTCTTCGATTGCTCTCACTTTCTGTATTGAGATAGGGTCTCTCAATTGAACCCGGAACTCACTGCTAAGGCTAATCTGGCTAGCTATCTGGCTCCAATGACCCCCTGCCTCTGCCTCCAGAGACCTGGGATTACAGGGAGGCCACCATCCTTGCCTGGTATTGACATGGGTTCTGAATTCAGGTCCCAGTACTTTCATGGCAGATGCTTTAAGCCCTGAGCCATCTCTCCAGATCCCTTGGTTTCTTTACGGAGATGGAGACATTATAACTTGGGGGAGAATCTCTTCTTAGCATGGATAAATTGTTCAATGAGTCAGAATCCAGCCCATTTTCTCCATCCTGGGGCCGTTCCGTGGTCCCTGTGACTGTGGTCAGCTAGATGGGCAAGGTGCACTCTGGGAGGCGCTCCTTACATTCAGGACCCCCAGGCTGAGGATGTGGACAAAGCTGAGTGGTGGTTGTCGATAGGTGGCCCTTCCCACTACAATGGGGAAAGTCAGCCTCGGTGACCGAGCATGGGAAAGTCCTATTCCTAGTGAATCTGGCATCCTGGCCCTTGGGGTGGGCTCTGCCATAGATTTCCCAGGGGAGCCTATGGAAGGTTCAAAGGTCTCTTCATTTTTTAACGTGTATGTCTGTGTGCTCACAGGTGCATGCTCCATGGCATATGTGTGGCAGTCTGAGGCCACCTTGCAGCAGCTGGTTCTCTTCTACCATGTGAGCCCCAGGAATTGAGCTCGGGTCATCAGGCTGCTGAGCCATCTTACTGATCTCAGGGCCTCCACTTTCCCTTCCTCAAAAATGATTTATTTTCGGATAGACTCATTTGTCATCTAACCATTTAGAGGAATCTTTCTTTTTATTTAATCTAAGACACTACAAGGGAAGCAGGCGCTGCTTGACCCGAGAGCTTTGAACCAATTGTCCCTCTCCTAAAATTTTTTTATTTGTGTGTGTGTTATGCATGAGTACATACGTGTGATACATGCATATACATGTATGTGAATGCATGTGGAGGCCAGAGGTTGATCACTCAAACCTTAGTTTTAAGGTAGAGTATGATAGCAATTTGGCTAAACTAGCAGGCAACGGAGCCCCAGGAATCGCCCATCTCTACTCTCCCAATGTTGGGGTTACAGACGTGAGCCATGATGCCCAGCTTTTTATATGAGTGCTGGGGCTCTATACTCAAGTTCCTGCTTGCATGGCAGGCACTTCACCCAGTGTGCTATCACCCTAGTCTCTGTTATTCTTCTTTGAGATAGAGTCTTACTATGTAGACCAGCTGGCTTCCAACTGGCAGTTCTCCTACCTGGGCCCTGAGATGACTGGCCTGTGTCACCATGGCTGGGTCTAGGCCTCATTTTTTTTTTTTTTTTATTTTCGAGACAGGGTTTCTCTGTAGCTTTTTGGTTCCTGTCCTGGAACTAGCTCTTGTAGACCAGGCTGGCCTTGAACTCACAGAGATCTGCCTGCCTCTGCCTCCCGAGTGCTGGGATTAAAGGTGTGCGCCACCACCACCACCCGGCTAGGCCTCATTTTAAGGGTATGTGAGACTTCAGCATCCAGGGTGACCCATGTAACCTACAGGCCTTGTTCTTGGGGTTCTGTGAACATGCAGATATCCTACATCCCTGGTCCCTTTGTTCCCTTAAACCTGTGAACCTGGGCCTGTTAAGGTGAGAACAAATGACTAATTTTCCCTTCTGGCTTAATCTGGTTTTGTCTGTGGCTCTCTGTGGGCTCGTGATGGAACCTGACCCTGTGAGAAAGTTCAAGGACTCTCAGAGAGGCCAACTGTCGTGGATGAACGTATGAAGCCCAGCGAGCCCTTTCCTCTCCAGGACTGTGTGAGCATGGAGCAGCTGAGCTGAGACCCTCTGGCTGTCTCAGATCACCCATTGTCACAGCTGTGCTCTCTCAGATGGCCAAGTGACAAGGTGGCACTTGGCTCCGAACACACGGATGTGAACTGAAGAGCTGACCTTAGCTCTGCAGAACCTACCTCAGTGCCTGAGGCTCAGACGCCTGGGCACCCATTGTCCATACCACCCTTCCAAACTCACACTCCCCTGAGCTCTCACACAAAACTATGGCTCCCGAGTTGAGCCAGTGTGGGTCTGTCCCTATCTATAGCCCTCTGAGGCTGCTTGGACAGAGGGTGGCTGGAGGACGCATAGTCTCCTTTGTCCAGGTGGCAGAAGTGGAGAGATTGGAAAAGGCTTTCTTGTTCTGCACTAGGAATTGAACCCAGGACCCCGTGCACACAATAGCATACCCTATGATGCCACACTGAGTCATATACCCAGTTGTGCACTGGCGGACTCTAGCTAAATGCTCTACTAATGACTTCCCCAGCCCTCACTGGGCGGGGGATTCTAGGCTTATGCTCACCTACTGAGCTATTCTTTAGTCCTCTCCTTATTTTGAGACAGGGTCTTACTCTATTCCCAAGGCTGGATTTGAACTCGCTCCATAGCCCAGGCAGGCCTTAACCTTGCAATCCTCCTGCCTCAGCATCCTGAGTGGCTGGGATGAGAGGTCTGCTTCAGTGGGCCCTTCTGGAAGGATTTCCTCATCCAGTACCTACACATTCTAGCCCACATTTGTAACAGTTCTCCTGGGAGCCACAGGTTCCTGTTTTGGTGACACAAGATGTCCATTCTTCTCTTGGTGGGGGACTCCTAGGGGACATTCCTTTGTGGGCCAGGACCTTCCAACTTTACCACAAAATAATTTCCCGTTTATGTAGTAGGCACGGGAACTTAACCCACAGAGGACTGCTTATCCTTGGACTATGGGCCTCAAGGCTATGCTTCTCAGGAGTGGAGACAGACTTGCAGCAGGACGTGGAACACTGCAGTGAATTTTTAAAGTCCCCTGTGTCAAGCCCCTCTTGGTCTGGAAGTTCTGTGATGACCTTTTCAAGTTTCTCTGACTCAACAGGGAAACCTTGACTCTCAGTAGACAGGTGAAATGGAAAGAGGGGACTGGGTGCCATTAGCTTCCACTTCCTGTCCTAATGAATGTAGTGTGTATGGGTGTGTGTGTGTTGGGGGGTGTCTGTGTGTGTGTGTGTGTCTGTGTGCTCTGGATTGCGGCCAAGAGGATGAGCAGCGAGGACCCCCTTACTCCAGAGATAGAGGTCAGCTTAGTCAGCTCTAGGTCTCAGTACCCCTCAAACAATTCAAGACCCCCCCCCCAAGTGGCAGAGGACCCAAGCATCCCGAGGCACGATGAGTTTGCCACTGTAAGTTTGGCAGACGATAGATCAACCAAGCCTTTGGTCTGCCTTGTTGAGTATCACTGCAGTGAAAAGCAGACTCACATTGAAACTGGCTCTGTGAGACAATGCGCCCTTAACGTGGAAAACCCTACGATCTGTTACTTGGGGAAGGCACTCCCCCAGATCTGTGTATAGATGTTCATGCATATGACCATAAGCACGTGTGTGTGTGTATGTGTGTGTAAGTGTGTGAGTGCAATTGTGCACATGCTATGGCTCATACGTGGAGGTCAGAGGACAACTTCTGGTGTTGGTCCTCGCCTTCTACCATGTCTGACACAGGGACTCTGTTTGCTGCTGCGCACATCAGGCTAGCTGGCCCATGAGCCTCCAGGGGTTCTCTGGTCTCTGTCTCCCGTTGCATAGGAGCACAGAAGTTACCAGACAGACACACATTGCTTTGCTGTATATGGAATTTGTTTGGTGAGTGCCTGTGGATGGGGGGACACATGCCAGGCATTCGGCCTTCAGTGGCTCAGCCCAGCCTCCTACCTGGTTCCATTCTTTTTTGAGAAGGTGCTTTTGACATTGAGGTGGCGACTGTTGAGCTCCAAGGCGGCAAACCCTCCGTTATCCAGGGTCACTGACTCTTCCATGTTGGAGATGCCCTTACCTAGAGCCAAGGGGGAAAGCGGCATAGTCTTAGTAATGTGTCCGCTGCGGTGACACAGGGGTGGCTCAGTCAGCACCACCAGCCCCTGTGCTCCTGTCAGATGTGACCCCAGAATCACCCGACATTGGCCTCAGCTAGAGAGGCAGTCAGAGCCGAGCCGAGGAGCGAAGCTACGTGTGTGCCTTGCAGCACTGGAGCAGAAGAGCGATATTATTAGCATTCAGTGTTTATCTTGCCCAATGCCAAAATGCCAGCATCCTTGCCAATATTTTATGAAAATGTGCTCAGAATGCATACCCTCATTAAAAGTCAGGGAAGTCAGATGTTTCACAAGTCACAAAATTAAAAGACTCACAATCATGTAATGAAATTGAAAGTAAAAAGCAGGCTTATATGGGTAAGATGGGTGAAGAAAAGGGTTTTCTTAAAGTGAGAAAGATGTCCCAAATGGACGGTGGTGATGGCTGCCTCTGTCTTTGCATTAACCGCTGATTTGTAGGCTTTTAAATACATCTACAAATGTGTATCTGTGAGGGTTAAACTTTACAAACTATTAGTCACTTATTTGGTATGTCTCTGTGGGTATGAATGTTACAGCGCCTGTGTGGAGGTCAGAGGACCACTTTCAGGAGTTGAGTCAGGTCCTGGGGATTGAACTCAGATCTTCAGGCTTGGCAGCAGGTGCCTCTACCTTCTGAGTCATCTCTCAGTCTTGCTTGACAATTTATTGGAATTTGGAATCACCCAAGAGATAAACCTCTGACCATGTCTGTGGAGGGTTTTCTAGATTAGGTTAACACCTATATAACATTAGCATCATAGACACGGGTATTGCCATGCCCTAGATATTACAAGGGAGTTGGGGATTTGAACTCAGATCTTTATGCTTGTACAGCAAGTACTCTTACTCACTGAGCCATCTCTCCAGCCTCCATCCGGGAAGCTTGCACTAACACATTTACTTGGGAGCTGGGACTGTCTTCTACCTTCCTATGTGGGCTGAGAGAGTCTTTGAAGGTTAGGATTTTATCTGGCATGTTCCTCACTATCCTGCTGCCTCTAGGACAGTCTTACCCACCCCAAAACGCATGGTAAAGGTATATGTTTGCCCTGAGAGTATTCCCTGCACCTGGCACCCTGCACCTTCCATGTGGCAGGATGCTGAGACTTACAAGACCTTAGAGTCAGTGCGGTAAATTGATGCTAAGTTTGCCTCTGCTCAGGGATGTGATGATGGGTGTCGGACTGGCGGGGACACAATGAGAGTTAATCAAAGCGGCTAACAGGCGCTTGCTAAGAAACAACCAAGGATATAAAAGGCTTAAATTCCACACCCCAAGTCACCTTCTGGGAGACAAGCCCCAACCTCAGGCTTCAATTATAATGTTAAATCAATACCCTAGGGGGAGGCTGGGTATTGGAAGGTGCCGGTCTGCTGTGTCTAGTGTGCTTTCCAGATGGAAGAGGAGAGAGAGGCATGGGAAGACTTCATGCTATTGTGTATCTGCATTAACTCACTGAAATGACACACCGTTCATACTCTGCAAATCCCAGAGGAATAAAATCTGATTTACGAACACTTGTTAGAAGTGAATTTATACAGAAAAGAAAAGGAATGAACCCTTCCTTGCAGGGATGGATTCCTAGTGTCTGGGCGATTTAGGTGCTCTATCTCCTTAACCCCTCCAGTGGCACTGATGCCTGGCAGGGATCCCCAGGGGACTAGCGTGGCTGTGATCTCCATTAACAGATCTACAACCCTTTAGTAAGGACAGACCTTTCTAGAAAGTAGAGACAGATTGACAGGTAGGTCTAAGTAGCCTGGTAGTTGTGGTGTGTGTGTGTGTGTGTGTGTGTGTGTGTGTTTGTGTATACATATGTATACATGTGCATGTGTGTGTGGAGGCAGAGGCCAGAGGTCAGTCTGGGGTATCATCACCAGCAACCAACCATTTTTTTTTTTTTTTGAGGCAGGGTCTCTCACTGGGACCTGGGGCTTACAGATCAGCTAAGATGGTCAGGGAGCCCCAGCGATCCACCTGTCTCCACTCCAGGTCAAGCTTTTTCTACATGAGTGTTGGGGATCTATCTCTGGTCATCATGTTTACAGTTGGTACTTTCCCAACTGAGTTACCTCCCCAGCCCCATTGTGTTCTCTGGCTCAGCTTTGATAATTGCAGTGAAGCGGGGGCTGGGGTGAGGGTAGGGAGCGGAAGCTCGGAAGCTCGCAGAGGTAAAGCTCTTATCTAGTTGCTAAGAAGTGGTCTTACTGGTCATTATGAGGATTCTAAGAATTGAGGACAATGAAGAGCATCCGTGTGAAGTGTGTGAAGATGTGTTCTCGTCTCGTGTAGTACTGTGGGGTCCGTGCAGCATCCATAGGCTGACCCTCACACCATCCTGCTCTGCTCCTCTTCCTCAAGATGCAACCATAGCATTGCCTTCGAGAAACATGCCTCCATTGGCCTTCTCCTGACCTCCACGTCTAAGAAGCTGCACCACATGAGCGTTCCTGTGGCTGCCTTCATCCCCCGCCTTCGTGTTTATTTCTTTAATGATGGTGATCAGTCCAACAGCATACGTGCGCAGATGGGGCGCCGGCTCAGTGCTGAGCATGGAGCTCTGCTGACCATGAGGGAGCTGACCCTCGGAGGGGTCAGAGCTGGATGAGGGGATTTGGAGGGGATGGAAAGTATATGAAAGAGGCCCTTCCCTAGGAAATTTCCATCACACTCAGTGAGCTTATCCCAAATACCCAAGGTGGGTCCCAGTTTATCCCTGTGTCAGAGGGGTGGGATGAGATTTTTCTTTTTTAACACTCATTCTTTATAGTCAGGTTTAAAAACACGAGTGCATAACAGCAACGAGGTGTGGGAAGGAAGATTCAGAGAACCCAGCAAGTTCAACACCATGGGTAAGACACATGGCTAATATAAGGGGGCAGAAACTGTATCTCCAGCCTGGAGTTCTTTTCTTGGTTGGCTAGTGCTTGGGATGAAGTTTAGGGACTCTGGCATGCTAGGAGAGTACTCTACCACTGAGCCACACCCCAGCCCCTCACTGGGGGATTCTAGGCAGGTGCTCTACCACTGAGCCACACCCCAGCCCCTCACTGGGGGATTCTAGGCAGATGCTCTACCACTGAGCCACACCCCAGCCCCTCACTGGGGGATTCTAGGCAG
>NW_004949125.1:1926105-1948217 GCF_000317375.1 Microtus ochrogaster | reverse complement strand
CAGCCCCTCACTGGGGGATTCTAGGCAGATGCTCTACCACTGAGCCACACCCCAGCCCCTCACTGGGGGATTCTAGGCAGGAGCTCTACCACTGAACCACACCGCAGCCCCTCACTGGGGGATTTTAGGCAGCTCTACCACTGAGACACTTATTTCCATAATATTTATGCACTGTTAAAGGAGACCTTGGTAGATCTAGCAGAGAAACCAAAAGTCAGTCCTCATGTCCAAATGCCAGGTAACCATAGGGAAACAGAGGTGGATGTCATACCTGTGCCACAGTTCTTGTACTTTTTGCTTTGCCCATGCAGGACCAGTGCGAAGACTACCAGGAGGACGAGGAGGAGGCTAGAAAGCGCCATCACCAGCAGGAACCACCACTCCTCATAAAACGGGGCTTCAGCTTGTGCTGCGGAAAAGACCATATAGGATGAGGCTCCACAGTGACTCCTGATAGCCATCTCCCCAGAACCTGGCAGCAGGGAGAGGAGCTTCCAGTCAGGGCTATCACAGCCCAGCACATGCTCTTCTGGGAATTTCATAAGCTCCATAGCAGGTGTGGGAATCCACACTCAGGGGTTTTTCTATTTTCTCTATGGAATAAAGCTTGGGGGTCTCTGCCTTTAACTCTCAACTTGGTAGGATCTAGAATCACCCAGGAGCCTCTGGGCACTGTAAGGGGTCATCAGATCGATCAGGTTAACTGATGAGGGCAGAAGACCCATCTTAACTTATGGGTGTTACCATTCCCTGGCTTAGGGGCCTAGGCTATATATAGTGTTTTGAATAAATATGACCCCCACAGGCCATAATGAGTGTGTGTGGCCTTTTTGGAATAGGTGTGGCTTTGTTAGAGGAAGTGTGTCATTGGGGGTGCATTTTGAGGTCTCAGAGGCTCAAGCCAGGCCCCATGTTTCACTGTCTCTTCCTGCTGCCTGCAGATCCAGATGTAGAACTCTCAGCTACCTCTTTAGCACTGTGCCTGCTGGCATGCCACCATGCTCCCCACCATGATGATAATGGACTGAACCTCTGCAACTGTAAGCCAGTCCTGATTAAATGTTTTCCTCTATGAGAGTTGCCATGGTCATGGTGTCTTTTCACAGCAATAGAAGCCCTAACTAAGACACACTAAGTGAAGAAAGGGAGTTGGGTGTGCATTCGCTGCTCTCTGCTCCTCCGTTGTCAATGTGCTGTGATCAGCTGCCTCAAGCTCCTGCTTCCATCACTTCCGTACCATGATGGACTATACCACTGAGCTGGGAGCCAGAACAAACTGTTTCTCCCTTAAGATGTCTTTGTCAGGGCAACAGGAAGAGAAATAGGACAGGATGGATGTACGCCAGACCTCCCTCTCCCACTCGTGACCTTACCCTTGAGAACATCCGCCATGCCTCTTCTAACCCTACCTATTTGGAAACGCTGACATAAAGGGGGACCCTGTCACTCCTCCATGGCTCAGCCTTCCCACAAATGCTGTGTGCTTAGCTCCATTACATCATTGATCTCACCGGCAACCTGGTCCCAACCATCTTCATCATTCTCTACTATCCTATCCCCTCATTGGAGAAATCTACCTGGATGGATTTACCCCCCCACCCACCCACCTCTTCTCCTGGTTCCCCTTGGTGACAAACAAGGGGACTTTGACCTCTCAATGTCTCTGGATTTGACGCCACTGGGCATATTTAGCTACCTGTTGGCCTCCTCGGCTGGTCCAGGAGCCCCTGAAGCCTGAGGCTGTGTGCTACTTTATGTTCCTAGCAAAACTGAGCTGAACTGTGGGTTTTGTGTTCGAACCTGCTTTAGAGCCATCTACTCAAAAATGCTTTGTGTAAAAGCTGCTTGGGCGAAGGGTATGCACGCGCCCTCCTTCCTGTTTGTTCTATTCTGTTCCTGAAGAGAGGAAAATGTCCTCTCTACAGGTGCTGGGCCTATAGGCCCCCACTCCTGCCTTTCAGGGGTGTCCCTGTGAGCTGGTTAAATGGTACCGAGGGCCCTGAATGACAAACCTCTTATAGGCAGAGCCGGGGGTCTGTCTCCAGCTGCCAAAACCTGCAGAAAACACTTAGACCTTCGCATTAAGTATCTCATTGGCTGGATGACGAATGAGTGCATGCTGGGAATAAAGGGGAAATTGGCTTTGGATAATGGCACACCACAGGGCTTCTCGGCGATGACAGTGTTCTGAGTCCGAAGGATGTAAGTGGGGTGTCTGGCTGTGCATTCAGTATCTCACAGAGCAAGTTCTGTGACTTTCAGGCTGGCCACCCAGGAGTGCCGGCCAGTTCTGCTTCTTGGCAGGGAGGAGAGGCCTCAGCTGTCCTGTGGGGAGTTCTCATCCCAGGGTTTGGATCCTGATGCAAGGCCAGTGGGTGATGGAAGCTAGCATTTCTGAAGGATGTCACGAACTGACTGTGGTTCAGATGGCAGCCATGGCTGGCTTGGATGCTGTGGGATCTCAGAATTGTTTGTGGATGATGCCCCAGGGAAGAAATGAGGGATCTGCATTCTATCTTCTGTCTGCTGTGTGGGGTCCAAGGCCATGTGGGCATGAAGCTCTTCACACCAGTTCTTCACAGAACCAGCAGTGTTTTATATCCTTTTCCGTGTGTGTGTGTGTGTGTGTGTGTGTGTGTGTGTGTGTGTGTGTGTGGTGTAGGCCAGATAGGTCAGCGGAGAGAGGTCAACGGCAGGTGTCATCCTAAGGAATCCCACCCATCTCCCTTTTAGACAGGCTCCTTCATGGCCCTGGAGCTCACAGATCAGGCCCCAGGGACCCTCTCTCTGCCTATGCAGAGCAGAGACTGCAAGTGCTTGCTGCCATGCTTGAGTTCTTGCTATGGCATGGAAATCTCACCTTGTCTGTACAGTGTCCTTGGCAGTGGCTCAGTGTCTGGGGCTCTGCTTGAGGAAGGCAGCCCCAGGGAGAAGCTGCAGAGTACAATCTACACTGTGCCCACCACTGCTATCTGCAGCAGCTCCTCCACCCTGGAGCTGCTAAGCTTCTGCTTCCTGCTCCTGTCTTTTGGAGAAAGGACAGCACCCCTCACGTGTCCTAAAGTGCTTACCTGACACAGCTGTGGAAGGGCGGCTGGGTTCCCCAAAGCCTGCCTGGTTCACGGCCACCACCCGGAACTCGTAGGTCACCCCTTGCCGCAGCTTGTCCAGGCCCACGGTGTACGAGGTGGCACTCCGGGGAATGTCCTTTGCAAACATGTCCCATAAGCCTTCATCTGCAAGAGGAATCAGAGATGGAGCAGAGGTCAGGGCAGCTCTTCTGGAAATGAGTCCTAGGCACCTGGCTGCCTGCCTGGCTGGCCAGCTCACAGGTGCCCAGGACAGGGCATCTGGTGCCAGCCCCAGAGGCTGGAGAGGACCGCGGGTGGAGAGGCGTGTCCCCTTGATCAGCAAATCCCCAGAGTGTAGTGAGCGGGGCGTGACCATGTCTTTATTTGTTGTTACACTTACTTATTTTGAGTGTGGGTATGGACATGCCATGGGGCACAAGTGGAGATCAAGGGACAACTTGTGGATCTTCATTCTTCCACCATGTGCGCTCTGGCACCAAACGGGTCCTCAGGCATGACTGAACCATCTCATCACCGGGAGTGGCATCTTCTTATCTCTCTCCTCCTTCTCATATTCTCATGGGTTCTAGATCCCCCCTGGTTTCCCACTTGATGTCACCTTAGGGACCCTGGCTCCCTTTTGGTTTGCTGCTTTCCCTGCCTGTGCTACACATCCCATTGCTAACCCTTTAGATCCCATTCTTGACCTACAGACAACTCCACCTGGGCACGAGCTGGTCACCCGCTGGCCTGTACTCATTTAGGGTCCCAACCCTGTTCTGGCTGGAAACAAAAGGCAGCCAGCTGGGCAAGGGGACAGTTTGAGGCATAGCTCCCTTTCTCACTGCTGCCACCACTGGAGTGGTGCACAGCGTTCTCTATGCACTGTGGACAGAATGGATATCTGTGCTCCTGGACTGGCTGTCATCCATCTGTCTGTGGTTCATCTCTTTCAGAGCAAAGTGCTGGATTATGCAGGAAATGCAGGCCTGGTACATGGTTGGGGGTTACACCGTTAGAGCTCAATGCCCTCTGCTGGGGCTGAGACCCTGGTTTCTGCCTGGAGGGCCACTTCCCAGATGAAAATATCTTACCAGTGCCCAGTGTCTTGAGCGCCTGCAGTGTCAAGCCCACCCTAAATGCAGAGTGAGTGTTTTATTTGCATCACAACTGCTAGGGAGCAAACTCAGCAGCGCTTCGTGGTTGAGGCACTATCCGAGCGCCTCACTGAAGGTTTCTAGGCAGGTGCGCTACTGCCAAGTTCTGCCCCAGCCTGGCTTTTTAGTCAATGGCCTGGCACTATCACTATACTTTTTTTTTTTTTTTTAAGATTTTGTATTCTGGACAGATGCTTGCAAATCCATGCTCTCAGTAATATTCACAGTGCCAGAAGGTAGAAACTACCCAAGTGACCCATGGACAGACAAAGGGCTAAACAAAACACTGCATGTTCAAACAACAGAATATTACTCCGCTTTCAGAATAAAGGGATTCTGACAGTAAGCATTGATGCTGAGGACCAGATGCCCAGTGAAGTCAGCCAGTCATAAAGGACCACATACTGCACAATGTTGTTGAGATGAGGTCCTCGGGGTTGTTTACGTGCTGGAGACAGAATGTGGAACGGTGGGTTCCAGGGAGTGGGAATCAGTGGGGAGGGTCTGGGTTTCCAAGACGAAAGGTGGCGATGGAGACACAGCACCATGAAGTTACTCAAAGTTACTGAGCTGTGCACTTAATAAGGCTAAGGTGTGGCTGGGGAGGTGGCTCGGGGGTAAAGGGTTTGCTGCGTAAGTATGGGGACCTGAGTTCGATTCCCAGCTGGCACACACAATTCTCAGAGCTGGGTAGGCAGAGACAGGAAAATCATTAGTGCTCGGTGGCCAGTTTGGCCTAATGAGTGAGTTCCAGCTAGAGAGTGACCATGGAGAGTGACTGAGGAATGACATCTGAGGGTGTCTCTGGCCTCCACGGGGACACACCACACCCACCCACACCCACACACATACACACATACACACACCCATACACATATATACACCCACACACATACACACATACACACACCCATACACATATATACACACACACATACATACACACACCACACAAACACATACCAACACACACGGTGACTTTTCTTTTATACATAGTTTTCCACTGTAGGTAAATACTAAATTTATGTAAATTCTGATATTTAGGAAAATGCAAATAAGATCAAAGCCAGAAAAATGTCTTATAGAAAAGAAGAAAAGGGCAAATGGCTTTGATTCCACAGCACCAACCAACAGAGCGAAGGAAACACAGCCAGTGAAATTGGTCATGGTGACACAAGCTCTCACATGGTGAAGGCGGGGTGATCAAGTCATCCTTGGCTTCATGGCAAGTTCTAGGCTAGCCTGGGCTACATGGAGGCCATGTTTTAACAATAACAACAACAACGCACTAAAATCCTAAAGTACTGTGGCTGAACAAACTCTGTAACTACATAGCCCAGGTTCTGTCATTGGCTGTGTGACCTCAGGCAGAGCACTCACCCTCTCTGGGACTTGTCAATCAAACGGTGATAACATAGGCACATCCCGTGTAGGCCTGCCTCGAGGATTCAATATGTTTTTATTTATAATGTGCTCAGCACACTGCTTCACACGCAGTCAGTGCAATGTGAGTGATTGCAAATAAAATATAAATGATTCCCCAAGGAGGCTTCTGCTAAAAGGTGGGCACGGAGCCTGAACTGTTCCCATGATGTAGAATAGAAGTCCTTCCCAAGTTCAGTTTCCTCTTAGAGGCAGAGGTATGCGGGACTCAGAAAAGCCTGCTACGGGGGAGGGAGAGCCCAATGAATATACATGTGCATGCACCCGCTGTTTTTATGCCCGGGGGTAATGGGAAAGGAAACCTCGTCACACCTCCTTCACAGAGGATGCTCTCGGATGGATCAGCCCATCGGTAAACAGGAGGAGATCGCCCGTGTGTGAGTCTGTGTTTGCTCAGGGTTGAGACTTTGCCCTGGCGAGGCCCCGATAGTCACAGGTTAACGAATGAGGTGATGCTGATGGTTTCAAAGGCAGCAGCAGAGGCCTTTAATCACACAGCCTTGTGATTTATTCCTACATACTCACATCGTGGGTTGTTGCTCATCAGGAGACCCGTCAGGGATGGCAATGTTACTACGGCAAACTATAGCGTAGGTGGTCCCTCCCCTTCCCCCAAATAACAAGGTTTATGTGCACAGAATGAATGTCACTGTGGCTTAGGTATATTTTTTAAAGATTTGTTTTATTTGAGGTATGTGTAAGTATTTATGTGAATTACACATACCATACGTGCAGGTGCCTTTGGTGTCCAGAAGAGGGCACTGGCTCTCCCGGAGCTGGAGTTACAGGCAACTGGGAGCTGCCTGAAACAGATGCTGGGAACCGAACTAAGGTCCTCTCTAAGAGTAGCAAGTGATCTTAACCCTGAGCCACCTCTCCAGCCCTGGTTTATATTTCTTATGTGAATTTTGCTTAAGAATGGCTCAGAGTCATAGTGCATATAATACACCCGGCCTGCAGAGTGCTGGAGCCCCTGACATTCCCTTGTCCATCTACGAAGATTCAGGGCCCACTCTGTGGTGGGATGCTCCTCTGCCCCTCGGGGCTCAGGAATCTCTGTGCTCACAGGCTGTGCACAGTCTAGTACAGGAGGAAGAGGGAAAGCAGGGGCATGTCCCCCACTCCCCCGGTCACATTCCAGGAAGTGGCAGCCGTTCCACCCACAGCTCCAGAGTGTATGCTCGGTTTCCTTCACTGTATACCCCAGGGCTCTGGAATTTTTAAAGAATTAATGAGACATTGGTTCTTATCATCTATCCACCCACCTACCCATCAACCTGCACATATATACCCATCCCCCACAACCCACCCACCCATCCATCACCCACCCATCCACTCAACTGCCCACCCATCCATCTACTTATCCTTACCCACTCCCTCATCTGGGGCACCTATGCACTGACTCAGCCACCCATCCATCTAGCCATCCACCCACTCCCCATGTATGCACTCCCTCACCTGTCCACCTATCAGCTCACCTACCAACCCATTGGTCCATCCACCCATTCCCTCAGCCACACGCCCATCCACTTTTGTATCCACCCATTCCTCATATACGCACCTGCTCACCAACTCACCCATCCATCTACCCATTCTCCCACGTACCGATTTTTGCGCCATTCAGCCACTTACGCACCCACCCACCCACCCATCTCTCCGCCCACCAACATAACCACCCCCAACCATTCACTCACTCATCCACCCATCGATCTATTCACCTCGCCAGGCAGCCATCTTTGCTTCCCATAGTCTCTTCCAGGCCCCAACTCCAACAGTCTTTCCAGAAATAACAATTACCCCTATTTTCTTCATGCATAGCTCCAAGGCCCTAAATGCTGAATGTGTTGTGGCATGTTTTCAGCTAAAAAGATAATGTTATGCTATCAGAGTCTAAACATAGAAGAAATACAGGCTTGAGAGACTGGGTGTTGTTCAAAACCACTAAAGCTAGATGAGAGCCCCGGAGCCCGGAGGATTTCCATTGCATCTGAGGTCGGAACACCTTTGTGCTGAGCTCTCTCGGCGTCCTCTGCATTCATGTTTACTTAATATTCTCCTGTTGCTGGGGACACACACGATGTTCCCTGCTCCTATCGTCACCCAAAGACCACATTTTACTTTAAGAGCTCTGTCATAGCTCCAGGAGCTCTGTGCATTTTTTATAAAAACATTTTAAAATATTGATATAGAATCTCAACACAGAGCGATTTATTCAGCAATCCACTTACACTCAAAAATGGGGGAGGGTGGTGTCATGCCAAGACGATTTCCTTCGGAATTAACGGAAGAAAATGTTTGCATTTTTTTATTTTGCTTAATTCTGCTTTCTAAAATTAGCATGTTGTATTTGTATTATAATTCACTGGGCTGTTTATCCACACCAATATTTACGTGGTGATCTCTAGTGGCGGGGGAAGGGGACTGACAAAGGAAAAAAATCAACAAAACTTGGCAGCTGTGAGAGCGGCCACTGTTCCCCAACTGTGGGTTGTTTTTCTCATTTTTATTATGCTGCTAAATATCTCAATAAATCAGTGATGGAGAAAATACCTCCACAAATTTGTGAGAAATATCACATTACAGAACTATTAACAATAATGAGATTTGTGCCACTGATTTTCCTTGTATCGAGAAGCTCCCCAGTGCCTGGACTTTCATCTCAATCACAACAGGCAAGGACGGCGGGACTGTGTTTGTCACAAGGAAACCCTGGGCACTGAGTGCAAGTGACCCCCTTGTCCTCACCACGGGCAAGCCGGGATGGCATCTCATGTCACATATAAGGCCAGGTCTCTACTGGCTGATCCTGAACGGTGGGATCCTGGGCCAATTCCTGGGTGATTGGTCCCCTGGGTGACTGACTTGTCTGACTTGTCTCCTGGTTGACTCACTGGTCCCTTGAGCAACTGATTCATCTCCTGGGTGACTGATCAGTCCCCTGGGAGACTGATCTCTGGGTGACAGACCCCCTAGGTCTCTTGGATGATCCCTGGGTGATTAGCACTTGTCTGACTGTTCTCCTGCCTAACCCCCAGTTGCCTGGTCTTCTGCGAATGTCACAAGGTAACAGCCAGGGTGACCTTTGATTCCTGGTGACCAATTCCCTGAATGGCTAACCTTCTGGGTGATGACTGATACCCTAGATAATTGACCCCTGCATGCCTGGTCCTCAAATGACTGATCCCTGGATGAATGATTGACAGATCCTCAGGCGACTGACCCCTGGATAATCCATCTGAACTGACTTCCCCATGACGTAACCCCAGGGAACTGATTCCTGGATCATCCATCTCGTTTCTTGGCGCACTGTCAGAGAAAGTCTGCCTCGAGGTCTTAAGACAGCAAGGAAGCACCAGGACATGGATGCTGCAACTGTTCCTAAGCAAGAGTCACTGTCACCACATCCTAACAGCCCACAGAGATGGTGGAACTGCAGACCTCAGTTCTCTGCATGGCGTTCCTAAGAGAAGATGGGCTCTGTGATTTTTCCTTTTCCGTTGTGTTGTTTACCCAAAGAAAGAGAATGGAGACCCTAAAAACAGACGGATGGCTCTTCCCGTACAAACACATCTACTGTCAAAGGCTATGTTTGTGTTCAGAGGATGAAATCAGTCAGCTTTTATCCCTTAATGCTGGCAGCTCCCAGCCTCAATGTAAGGGATGCGTTTGTTCCCTATGCTATTCCATCTTTTCTAAACCAACAGAATGCCCAATGCAGCATGACCAAGGAGCCTTCACTGGAAGTATCCCTCCAACGCCCAGGCATAAGCGCTTGCAGGTACCAGGGCAGACGGCATGCCAATACAAAAGTTTGATTCCACAGCCAATTAAACAGGGTCTCCATGCTGAATGAAACCGCCACTCACTACCGAGACTGCGGGTCCCGGTAACTCACGAAGCCAACAGCCTGACCGCCAGCCTGCAGCGCTGAGTGAGTGGGCGCCTGGCAGTCGTTTATTTCTTAAGCGCTGCCGTTTCTCTCCGTATAAACCGTCAAGCTAGGAGGTGAGGCTTAAACAACAGGCTGAACACAGCTGCCAATAAAAATGTCTTTTGTCTGGTCCTTGCCCAGGGTTGCAGACAGCACTTGGTGCAAGTCTCATGGCAGGGATGGCCAATGAAGGAGACTGACTCAGGGGAGGAGGAGGAGGAACCCAGGCATTTGGTGGGAGGAGGAGGGAGAGCAGCATGAGGCATAGCCCCTGCTGAGGTCTACATGCTATACCTGCTGACACAGATCTCAAACCTTCAAAGGATATGACTATTCATTCATTTATTTAATATGCCTGTGCATGTGTGCATGTGTAGGCCAGAGGAAAACCTCGGGTGTCATTCCTCAGGTACTGTCCCCCTTGGTTTTTGAGGCAGGGTCTCTTGATGGCCTGTGACTTGCTGACTCGGCTGACTATCCAGAGAGCCCCAGGGACCAGCCCATCCCTGCCTCCCCAGCACTGGGATTCAAGCACGCATCATCATGTCTGGTTTTCCTGAGCGTAGGTTCTAGTGATCAAACCCAGGCCCTCACACTTGCCTGGCGAGCGTTGAGCCAGCTGAGCCATCTCTTCAGCTCTGCACTAGTTTATTGTCGAAACAGGGTCTACCTCTGTAGCCTGGGTTGACCTAGAATTCACCATCCTCCTGCCTCATCCTCTGGCAGCCTGCACCACTATGCCCAGCTTGGAGATATTGGTATTCTTCCTGGTTCAACTCAAATTCGCCTCGCCAAGAACTGACAATAAACACTATGAATGCGAAAGGACTTGGGGTGCACCCAGGAGGGCTGAGGGTGGAGAGGCCCCCGTCCCTCGCCTGACGGCTAAAGCATCATCTGTGAAAACAGCAATACAATGTCTGCCTGCCTTGGGTGCGTCCTAAATATATATTTCATGGCTGTTTTGGAGAGGAAAGTATATTTATAGTGCCTTTAGTGCCATTCCAGTGTATTGTGTAAATATGTAAATTAGGCTCTGAGAGCTACACAGCAAAATGCCTTGGAATAATTTGCGTAAATAAATCATCCGCGTCTGCCCACCGCATAGCTGCTTTCCCGGCGCCTTCTGCAACACGATTCCAGGGGAGGCTCTCTCACAATTTAGAGAAATGAACCAGCTGGTCAGCCGTCCTGGCAGGGCTCGATGGCCTTGTCCTCAGGCCACACTCGGGAACCACCCTCTCTGGAATAGGAGATTCTGTGACTTAGCCCGATGTGACTGTCATTAGCTACTGTTGGGTGCAACAGTCATGGGCTCTTCAGCGAAATCGTCAGGGGTGAAGACAGGGATGGGGACAGATGGAGGCAGTGTTGGTGGGATTGTCTCCAGGAGGGCCCGGGCAGGAATGTATCAGGGTGAACCATTTGGGCTACGGGACACCTACTGCTGAGTGTCTCTGTCCCCTCAGATGCCAGGCAGGCAGGGCTCTGCTAAACCAGGGCTCTGCCCCGAGAAGGCCTTGCCAGGGAGCTTGGGTGGAGAAAATGAGAAGATAGAGTGTTTAATGGTTTGTGTAATGAGGCCTGAAATAGATGACAGCTGAGATCCAGAGGCCCCTGGGTCCCAGCAAGGTGTTTAAATATTGACAATCTATAAAAGCCCGCATGCCGCTGTGAGCTGTGGCTGGCCTGCGTTGCAGAGGGGAACGGGCACCATGCTGTGTTTTATTTTTCCAATAAAAGGCTCTGGTTCAACAGTCCACCATGGTCAGTCAGCAAGATCCACAAGGGGACATGGGTGACAACTGTCTTCCAGTGTCAGTGGAGAGATAGCAAAAGTCAACTCTGAACATAGAGTCACTGCAGAGATTTGGTTAGCTGTCCCCGGTGCTGTGGAGAGGACCAAATGACCACAGAAGGCCCAGAACCTTCACTGACTTGAGAACCCGTCTAGAGCTGGCCAGTGCCTTGCTCCTTATATGTCATCCAGGGCCCCAGTCCATCAAGCTGGAGCCAAATTCTTTCCTTCCTTCCTTCCCTCCCTTTTTCCCTCCCTCCCTCCCTCCCTCTTGCCCGCCTTCCTGCCGTCTCTTAGTGTTTTCGTTCTTTGACAATTTCATATCTTACCAAATTTTCCCACTGCCCTCTACCCAGGAAGAAGCCGTGTTTTTGTTTTTTTTTTGTTGTTGTTGTTTTTGTGTGTGTGCATGTGTATATGTGTGTGTGTGTATGTGTGGTGTGTGTACACAGGCGTGTTCATGCAAACATGCATAGGTAGCACCTTGGCCATGGGCATGCTTTGGCACATGTGTGTGGATCAGAAGATCATCAGGTGTTGGTCCTCATCTCCCACTTCATCTGAGGCCGGATCTTGTTTGTTGATCTTATGCCAGCAGCTAGGACCTAGCAGGCTCACAAGCTTTCAGGGGGGACCCCCTGCCTCCACCCCCCCCCCCAGTTTGCTGTGGGAGCCCCAGGTTGCAGGATGTTCTGCTGTGTCCAGCATAGGTTCTCAACCTTCCTAACGCTGCCACAGTTTAATGCAGTTCCTCATTTTGTGGCGACCCCCAATCCTAAAATTATTTTCGCTGCTACTTTGTAGCCATAAAGTTGCTACTGTTATGAGCTATAATGTAATTATCTGTGTTTTCCATTTGCCTTAGGACAAATGTGAAAGGGTCTTTCCGCCCTCGAAGGGGTTGCGACCCACAGGTTGAGAACCTCTCTTCCCAGGCATCGCACTCTGGTCCTCACAGTTGTGTGGCCAGTGCTCTGCTCGCTAGGCCACTCCCCTGCCCACTTCCCCAGTCTTTCTCCTTCGATGCTTCCAGAAGGTGTTTCTAACTTGTAAGCATTCAGAGGCAACATAGAAGGGAAAGGGGAGGAACTGCCTGCCACAGGGCCACACCAGGGCTCTTCCCTCTGGGTCTCAACCTCCTTCAATGCCAGATCAAAACGGCTCCTAACACCACAGCCACTGGGAAAGCAGCCACTTCCTGAAGCATGCCTGATGCTTCACCTGCGTTCCCACTCAGGCATTCTTTGGGAGCCCTGCAACCATCTGAAGGTCACGGTGAGGCTGCTTAGCATTCCCCATGTTTGGTGACACCCCTCGCCTGCCCCCCCCCCAGCTCCCAGCGGTAATACCCAACTCAAAGCAGCAGCAACTCATTTCCCAATAATGTCCACTCTTCATTACCGAAACCAAATGGAACGTTCACACACGGCAGGTGGGAATGCAGATTAGGCCTGTCGCTATGGAGAACAGGATGGAGCCTCCTCCAAAACCCTAAAAACAAACTGCAGATGATCCGGCCATCTCGGTGCTGGGTAAACCACCAGAGAATATGAGGTTGGTATGTCCAAGAGATAGCTTTGCTATCTAAGATGGGGGCTCAGCCTCGATGCCTGTCAATGGAGGAATAGGACAAGGAGGTGTGGCACAAATACACGCCGGAGCTTTACTTAGTCATAAGGAACGACCAGCTTCTGCTGCTTGTGGTAACACGTATGGAGTTGGAGGAAACCATGTTAAGGTAAACCCAAGGATCTGTGCTCCGCCTCTAACAAAGCAAGATGATTTGGAGGCAGAGCACCAGTTACAAAGAGTGCTGTGGTTGGGTGTGGCCAGTGCCCGCTTTGTGTGGTGTCATGGTGGGTACATGAACTGCCTCCCACAGGCTTGTGTGCTGAATGCTCAGTTACCAGCTTGCGGGGAACTACCTCAGAGGTGGACCTAGCTAGAGGGAGTAGGCCACTGCAGGTGAGCTCTTGTCCCTGGCCTCTTCCTGTCTCTCTGTCTGCTTCCTGTCCCCTCCACCTGACTTTTCTGCCAAGCACATGGGGCCAAGTGACCTTAGACTAAACCTTCTGAAATGTGAGCCAAGTCAAATCTTTCCTTCCTTAAGCTCCTGTGTCAGGCAAAGTAGTCCCAGCTATGTGAAGGCAACAAAATTAGCCGACAGAAAAACACCACCCTGGAGCCTGGGTGTGGATTAGGTGGGAGGGAACATACATAGCATGCCGGAGCCCTGGGTACCATCTCCTGCACTCCATAAAACTGGGCACAATAAAGCATACCTGGGATCCCAGGACTCAGAAGGTGGGGGCAGGAGGGTCACCCTTAGCTACATAGAGAGTTCAAGACTAACCTGGGCTGCATATATACCTTCTCAAAAAAAAAATCCCACTGATATATGCAATTAATACTTGTTTAAAAGTGGGCAAGAGAAGGCTGGAAAGATGGCTCAGGAGGTAAGAACGCTGGCTGCTCTTCCAGAAAACACAGGTTCAACTTCCATAAATGGTGGCTCCCAAATCCTCTGTACCTCCAGTTCCAGGGGATCCAACACTATTGCCTCCTCAGGCATCAGGCACACATGTGATATACAAACATACATGCAGGCAAACACCCATAGACATAAAATAAAAAATAAAATAACGTTTTAAAAAGTGAGCAGATGTGAAGAAGTCAGAAGGAAGGAGGCGGGGCAGGAGTGGGTCTGTGTGTATATGTGAGAGTGTGTAACGGTTGCTCGCAGCCCTGCGCACACACGAGGCCAGAGGAGGATATCGGGTGCCCTGCTCTGTCCCTCACCTTATTCTCCTGAGACCGGGTCTCTCGCTGAGCCATCAAGGAGGCTAGTGGCCAGCAAGCCTCACCCACCCTCCCGTCTCCACCTCCCACGGCACTGGGATTGCAGGTACAAATGCACACATAGCCATATCTTGCTTCTGATGCGGTGCTTGGGATTTGAACTCAGGTCCCCATGTGTGTACAGCAAGCCTTCTTACTCCCTAAGTCATCTTCCCAGTCCAGGAATGGACCTCAGCCCGCGCTTCCAGGAGCCTGAAAGTTAGAGCACTTGATGTGCCATTTCTCTATTAATAAGGACGTCTGTAATTACCCACAGTGAGCCAGGCTCCTTGCACAGGCTGCCGGCATTAGACCCCTGAGACGAGACCCTGAAACACTCCTCGATCTTCCTGATGAGCTGAACCGTCTTCGAGTGTCCTTCGCCTCTCATCCACCCTCCTCTGAGAGTGACAATTATCATCTCTCCGAGTGTCATGCGGCTAAGGCATCAGAAGCTGAATGCCTGAGAGGTTAAGAGCACAGCCCCGCAGCTGTAACTAGGCACTAAGAAGGAACAAGAACGAGTCTCGTCTTCCACACACACCCCCTACCTCGGCCATGCTAGGGAAATGCCAGGAGAGGAGGCCAGAGACCCCACAGACCACAACCCTCAGTGTGACCGAGGTACCACCACGTGGGCAGTGCCTGATTCTGGTCTCCAGGCAGGAGCTCAGGATCCTGCTGCTCCTACCTGATGGCCTGGCCTCTATGACGTAGCCTGTCGTGGGAGTGTTCCCAGCATTCCCCTCTGTCCACTGCAGGGTCAGCTCGGAGGCAGATTTGGTGACGAGGACATTTCTTGGCGAGCCTGGGGACCCTGTGGGATAGAAAGAGCAAAGTGAGTAGATATTGGCCTTGAGGGGAATAGTGGTCCCTCGTTGGGGACAGAAATGTTGACTTTATTTGCACTAAAGATATTTTTTTCCCCTTGGGGGAGGATTGAAGGGGGAGGGGAGAGGCAGGGAGGGGAGCAGAGAAAAATGTAGAGCTCAATAAACAATAATTTAAAAAGTTAAAAAAAGAAAAAAAGATTTTTTTTTTTGCTTTTTTGAGGCAGGTTTCTTTGTATAACTATTAGAGATTTTTAAATTTTTATTTATTTATTTATGGTGTGTGTGTGTGCAGGCGTCTGCAGAGGACAGGAGAGGGCATCAGATCCCTTAGACCAGCAGTTCTCAACCTGTGGGTTGCGACCTGTTGTGGAATATTATTTTAAGACATGTTGCATTCGCTTATGCTGTGGAACATTTGTTTAATGATGCAAAGATGTGTTACATTCTTTTATGTTGCATTTGTTTAACTCCGTGAAGCTGTGTTATTTTGCCTGTGTAAAATACCTGATAGTCTAATAAGGAGCTGAATGGCCAATAGCAAGGCAGGAGAGGGAGAGGCAGGGCTGCCAGGCAGAGGGAGTAAATCAGAGGAGAAGGGAGGAGGGGCTAGAAAAGAAAAAGGAGAGGAGGATGTCAGGGGCCAGCCACACAGCCACACAGCCACACAGCCAGCTATGGAGTAAGAAGGAAAGAAAGGCATATAGAAAGGAGAGAAAGGTAAAATCCCAGAGACAAAAGATAGATGGGATAATTTAGTTAACAGAAGCTGGCTAGAAATAAGCCAAGCTAAGGCCAGGCATTCATAAGTAAGAATAAGCCTTCGTATTTGGGAGCTGGGTGGTGGGCCCCCAAAGAGCAAAGAGGAAAAAAAAACCTACAGAGATTCCTTTGGTGTCACATCTCAGATATTCTACAAATCAGATATTTACATTATCATTCATAACACTAGCAAAATTACAGTTATGAAGTTGCAAAACAACAGTTGTATGGTTAGGGATCACCAAAACCTGAGGGCTGCGGCATTAGGGCTGCAGCATTAGGAAGGTTGAGAAGCTCTGTCTTAGATTCAGAGTTACAGATGGTTGTGAGTCACCCTCAAGGGCCCTGGGAATGAACCCAGGTCCTCTGCAAGAGCAGCAAGTGTTCTCAACCACTGAGCTATATCTCTCCAGCCCTAGACTGTTTTTTGAGGCAGGGTCTTGGTACACAGCCAGGGTTAGCTTTAACTTTGTGACTTTCCCGTCTTCTGAGTGCTGGGATCACAGGCACTCTACACCCTGGCTGACTCTGTCCAGGTTTCCTTCCCTCCTTGCTCCACGGGATCGGTATGAGGCATGAAGGGGGTCAGTGCGCAGCGAGGATGTAGGACCCAGAGGGGATGGTTTAGAAAGGCCAGTTACACCACTGCTCAACTGAGAGCAATGACAGATTGCTCAGGGAGATGCTGAGAGCAGTCAGCACTATCTACCTGCAAGATCTCCAAGCGTTCGTCTCGTTTTGTGCTTACATTTAGCTCTGCTTTTTACAATCTTGATAAGAAAAACATTTCGAAGGATGCATGCACAGGACACAGGAATTGGAGAGACATGTTGCTGAATCATAGAACACCATAAACGCACACATATGCCTCTGTATGGTGGCACAGAGAAGAAAGCTTCAAATCCCTCCATGAACTCTAAAGGTAAGTCATGAGAAATGATTTAATTAAATTAAAAAGGGGTTAACTAGGCTGGAGAAATAGCCCAGTCAGTGGTTTCCCCGCTGCACAAGCAGGAGGGCCTGGGTTTGGGTCCCTAGCACCCATGTCAGCGTGTCTGCCTCTTCAGTCCTGGCACATGAGCGGGGTGGACACAGGTGCATTCTGAAAGCTCACCAGCCTCTCGATCTAGTCAATCAGTGAGCACAGGGTTCATTGAGGGATCTTGTCTCCAAAACTATGTGAAAGAGTGATTGGGAACGACACCAAACAAGGACTTCTATAGGCAGATACTGCGCTTGTAGACACCTGTGCACACATACCCGACACACATGCAAACACATGCACACAATTAAAAACAGTAAGATTTGGGGCTCGATGTGTGCCTGCAATCCTAGCACAGAGGAGACAAGGGAGAACCCCTGAGACTTGCTGAGCTACACATAAAGAGTGTCTATATAAAAAAGTTTTAAAAACTCATTTATTTTTATTAAGTGTTTTTTTGGTTGTTTGTTTTTTGCAAGAAAGCCAAAAAAAGAATCTATATACTTAACATTCAAGAACGTGTTTCTGTGTATGTAATGAGTCTACACACAGAAGCTCATGTCATGTGCTTTTTGCCTTTATTTTTTTATTTTATCGAGACAGGGTCTCATATAGCTCAGGTTGTCTCCATCTCTGCAGTTGAGGATAGCCTTTAACTCCTGATCCTTGTGCCTCCTTCCACCTCCTGAGTGCTGGGATTGCTGCTGGGTACGGCCCTGCCTGGCTTACAATGTGTTTTGGAAATTTCCAAGACATTTTCTGGCTGCTGAACCCAAAATATTTGTTGGAGACTGTCCCTGAATTGCCAACCCACAAAGCAGGTGACAGCTATGGCGCTCAGCTGTGTCACCAGTGCAGCCCCACTCACCCTCGGCTGGCCCTGCAGTGACATTGGCTTGCAGCTCTGGCCCATAGGCGATGGTCCGCGCCTGGACTCGGAAGAAATAGGTCACTCCCTTGGTGAGGTCCCGCACCTTCAGCCAGCGTTGCCAGTTCCCTTTCACGTCCACGGTCACCACCTTGCTCACTCCTGGAACGGCCACAGAAGCACAGGGAAGGGCCTGAGCATGGTGAAGTAATTGAGCGTGCTGATCTGTTCCGATAAGAAGGAAGACAGCTTGGGCAGCTCGCGAGAGGAGCATTGCTTACAATTAGGAGGGGTTTAAATGCTGATCCCGGCCAATTTTCAGCCCAGATACATGTAATTAGAGTTTAAGCTTGACAAGTGACTCTGTCCAAGAAACCACCAAGCCTGTGACAGTCACAAGGGAAATGGCACAGGCTTCACTGAGGACTGTGAGAGAAAAGGGAAGGTGCCCAGGAAGGACTCCCAGGCTGTATCCTGGAGACCAATCCCTTTCCACTCTGCCCCCAGCTTTAGAGTCCTGCCTCACCTGCAGAGACTTACTGCAAACCTCTGATTTAGTAGGGAGGGCAGGGTGTGGAAGAGGCCGGCTTCAAATGTGAGCTTTCCCCAATGATGGGTCAGCAGCCTGACCTAGCTGACGTGTGTGTGGCTTGCAAGCATCAAGCCACCTTTGGGAACATCATCCATGGACTTTGGAGTGAAGATGTTAAATCCGTGCCTTTTATGGAATGTTATTTTAACTAGGCAAAGACACGTTGCATTACAGAACATTACTAACTGTGTAAAGGTGTGTTACATTTGTTTATGCTGCAGAATATTACTTTAACTGTGCAAAGGTTGTGTTACATTTGTTCATGCTGTATTTGTTTAATTATGTAAAGATATGTTGCATTTGTTTTGCCTTGTCTACCTAAGGTGTCTGATTGGTCTAATAAAGAGCTAAATGGCTAATAGCTAGGCAAGAGAGGGGTAGCTGTGTACAGGGACAATGGTTTTACCCTGTAAAGATTTGCTTCTTGTACTTGTTTAATAAAACGCTGATGGGTCACTAGCCAGGCAGGAAGTAGAGGCAGGGCAACCAGGCAGGAAGTAGAGGCGGGACAATGAGAACAGAAGAATGCTGGAAAAAGGAAAGAGTCAGTCTGCAGTCACATCACCCAGACACAGAGCAAGCAGGGTTTGACTGCCTCACTGAAAATGGTACTAAGCCATGTGGCTAACACAGACAAGAATTATGGGCTAATATAAGTTATAAACATTAATAAAAAGCCTGAGATAATAGGTCAATCAGTTTATAATTAAAGTAGATCTCTGTGAGTTTCTATGGGACTGAATGACTGAAGGATTAGGTGGGACAGAAACATCGGTCAACATAACTGGGGCTGCCAGGCAGAAAGAATAAATAGGAGGAGAAATCTAGACTCAGGAGGAACAAGAGAAGAAGAGATGCCAGAGCAAGGGAGACATCTGGGTCCAGCTGTTAGTCAACATTCACAAGAATCAGTGGAAATAAGATATAGAGAAGGACAGAGAAGTGCAAATCCCTGAGGCAAAAGGTAGATAAAGAGAAACTGATTAATTTTAGTTAAAAGAGCTAGCCAGAAACGAGCCTAAGCTAGGCCGAGCATTCAAAACTATTAACAAGAATACGTTTCCATGTCATGATCTGGGAGCTGGTTGGTGGCCCAAAAGAAAAAGTCTGGCACTCTGAGTACTGACCCTGAGTTCAGAGGATGAGAATCACACAAGACAATATTTCTACACAGAAATATATAATGAACATACAAAGTCCCATGAAGAACCCTAATTCATGGCTATGTTTTCAGGACCCCTGATCATTTCCTGAGATTGAGAATATATGTGTGTGGGTAAATACAGTCATATCTACACACTACACATGCATGGCTTTTCCATAGAACCAGAGGTGATCCGTTCTCCCATGTCACATTGCGGGAATGTGTATTACTTGTGTATTATTTTGCTTCAGCTATGAAGGCTTTATTAAGTGAAATAATGCTGAGATAAACAGGAATATTGTGCACTAACTGTGAAAGTCCATCTGATCACCAAGTCAGACAGAGAGGCTAAGGAGACAGCGAGATACACTGCATGGATACACTGAACAAAATTCAGTCTGGTGGCTCCTGGGTGACGAGTGGGAGGGCAGTGCATACAGCACGAATATTCTGGAAAACAACCTATCTTACAACTGAGAGAGCTAATGGGAAGGTAACACATTAACATGGATATGATGAACAACAATTGATCTGGTGACTGAGACAGCCGCTAAGTAGCTTACAGGAGGGTAGCGCACACAGCACTGAAACTCTCAACAGAGGCAATTCACATCTTGGCCAAGAGGCAGGAGGATGGAGGGGGATTTGGTTGAAGTACTTGGGATTGTGCATACTTAAAATTTAGAAATGGTTTAGTCCCCCAGTCTAATATTTTTGGATTGCGATTAATTTCAGGTAAATGATACTGCAGAAAAAGAATCAGAGAATAATGAACATTGCTATACAATTAGACTGAAATCTAACATTTGGAGGAAAGAAGAAATACTGCAAATTTCACAAACGTACATTCCCCGGGAGGGCAGATGAGGTTCTTGGCCTCCATGGGTTCGCAAACAATGCAGTGATGATGTTTTAGGTTAGGTAAGCTCCTGGCTGTGGGACTTCTCCGAGCTCTCACTCGCTCTGCCAGGCACATCCAGGATGAGAAGAGGAAGTAGTTCTTCCACATCCTTGAGGTCAGCAGAAGTGTGTCCCTGGAGCCTCGTGAAGAGCTGGACACGGGGGATGCTGCTTCCTGCTGAGCACCCACGCTCCCAGCGGAATGAGGGTATCGTCATGAAGCGAGTCTCTTTAATACCATGAGGGCTTATTTAGAGGAACCAAAGTATCATCTTATTCAAAACTGATCCATTGTTCCAAGCCATCAGAGCACGGATCTGCAGACCCCAGGTCTCCAAAATGCCTCTCAGCTGGTTCATTGCGCTCATAATGTACCTTTAATACAGGTTTGTGTCAGCTGACTTACTGCCTTCCGAATGATTTCAGGGTGATTTAAACAAGTTCTCTTTCACCCTCCTCCTTTGGGGGGTCTGCAGAAAAATGTAGTCATTTCTACAGACCTGGACCCCACCGTCATTCGTGCTACTCAAGGAAGGGGCTACCAGGATGGAAGGTGGCACAGGGTGGCTGTCACTGCAAACACGTTCTCAGGTGTAAGGTTGCATTGTAGTAATTCCTTCTGTTCTTAGAAACGCTTAGTTCTCTCCGGAGCAGATGCAAATCCATTTAGGGACTTGGTACATTTGATCCTGCCCAGAGGAAGGGTCATCCTGGCCTTCCCTCCATTTCAAGTGTGTCAGAATTTTATTTATGTAGTCAATTTTAAAACCATGCCCTGTACTACAAAGCCTTGGGGGTACAATCTCATAAAACTACGACAGTTTAAAACATATTTAAGAAACATAAAAATATCTCTGCCATAAAATCAGATTCCCCAAAACATGGCTCGGTGCTCAAATGGCTTAGTGCTCCATGTAGTGCAGTGCTCCAGGGAGCACGGTCTGTGGGGCGTGGTGCTGGGTCCCAAATGTAGCAGTTGTGCAGTACTGCAGCCTGTGGCTTTTGGCAGCACGGTGCTCCCAGTAGCACGATACTCTGATGGCTGGCACTTCTACTGGATGGTATATGCTGGTGCAATGCCCCCAGCAGGGTGATTGCTCCCAATGTACTGATGTCTCTGTCCTCCCTGTGGTTGGTTACTCCTAGTGATCAGTGCTCCAGTTGGTTATATCCCGAGTGGTGCTGTGCTCCCACGGGTGTAGTGCTCCAGTGGGATGTTCTTCCCAGTGGAGTAATTTCCCAGTCATGGGGATGCTCTTAGTGGGAGTGGTGTGCCAGCACGCCGTTATCCCAGTGGGGTAAGGCTGTTCTCAATGGGGCGATGGTCCCAGTAGGGTGGTACTAATACTGGGGTGATGCTCCTAGTGATGTGGTGCTCCCCGTGGGGTAGTGCCTCTAGTGGTTTTGTCTTGTATCTGGCTGAACATTTGCTCTCCCACTCCTGATAGCAGCAGGAAAGATTCTCAGAGATGCATGAAAGGAAAGGGCAGAGAAGAGCAAAGACAAGAACTTCCTGTCTGCCACTCAGCCAAGAGTGGTTCTCTTGGAAGTTTGCAGTCCTAGGTCAGCAGGGGAAGAATTGGGGAAGCCTTAGTCCCAGGTAATGCTGGGTAAGACCAATGTTCTATTTCAACAGTTAATTATTTAGATTTTTTTTGAAGTACTAGGCATGAAACCTAGGCCTTATATGTCTAGACAGGGGCTCTACCACTGAGCCACACCCCAGCCCCTCACTGGGGGATTCTAGGCAGGGGCTCTACCATTGAGCTACACCCCAGCCCCTCACTGGGGGATTC
>NW_004949125.1:1912098-1925800 GCF_000317375.1 Microtus ochrogaster | reverse complement strand
TTAAGCTCTGCTTGCCTCATGATGGCTGAGCTTCCACTGGCCATGAGAGTCGAGCAGCCACAACCAGAGTAAGCTGCCGCGGGGACACTGGTTCAGGAGGCGTGAGTAGTGAGACCTTTTCCATGGTCACCTCATTCTTGCAGGGCCATTCATGATTCCTGTGGCTCAGTTGTTGCTACTTACAGGCAATTCTGTAGTGCCATTGGCTGGGCTGTGTGCTTCTAGTCACTAACCAGCTGAGTCTGGGATCAACCATGACAGACACGCAGAAGAAGGAGGGGATGTGTAAGGTCAGTGTAGGGCTACAGAGTGGGTCTTAGGACAGCCTAGGCTACAGAGTATGTTTGAGTCTAGCCTGGGCTGCAAAGTAAATGTCTCAGAACAAAAGCAAAATCAAGGATCTGGGCATCTGGATCACTTGCTCTTGGACTGTCTATGTTGAGGCCTGGCTGTCCTCGACTTCCAGAGCCAATAAGGGGCCACAAAGTAACAATCCTGTCCTCCTGTCCCAGTGTCCCAGTTCTCAGCACGGAGCAGACACCGCCCCGATGACAAGAACATGCGTGATGAAGGAGCCAGACCTCGAGACACACAGAGGGGCAATGCCAGCAACAGAACATCTTGTCACTTATGAGAAGAGGTGAAAACGGGTGCAACCGAAGTGACTCCACCAGCTGCCACTTGGGGAGTGACAAGCAGTCAGTGAATAGCCTGGCACTCCCTCTCCAGTGCTCACCTTTGCATGGGCTGTCAGGAACACAAGCTCCCCAGCTCCCTCCGATCATAGGCCGCAGAGCTCCACTCATTCACTGGGCGCCTGGGTTCAAGTCCCCTCCCTTCCTTCTGAGTCTGGAAGTCCAGTCAATGGATGGAAGGCTCTTGGGCCCATAGATGGCCCCACAGAAAGGCACTGACTGCCGAGTTTGACTCACATGGTGGAAGCAGAAGAGAACTGACTACTGCAAGTTGTTTTCTGATTTTCACACACATGCCGCGCCTCATGGGTGTGTGTGCACGTGCCCATATATGTGTGCATGCATGTGCTTGCGCACATACACACACACAACAAAAATTTTAAATGTAATAATAAAAAAAGATGGGCTCTAAATTCATTTTTGTGTGTGGGGGGGTACATGTGTGATGGGGGAGGTGATCATGTATGTGCATATGTATTCATGTGTGTAGGGGCCAGACGTCAATGTTGAGTATCCCTCCTCTGGCGTTGTCCATCATGATTTTTAACAGAGTACCTCCTACAGGTACTGAGGGTCTCTGAGTAGGCCAGGCTGGTTGGCCAGTGAGTCCCACAGATCCCCGTCTTTCTCTCTCACCAGTGCTGGGATTATAAATACATGTCACCATACCCTTCTTTTTGGGTGGCTGCTGGGGATCGAACTCAGATCCTCATGCTTGCAAGGCAAGTACTTTACTGAGTGACCATCTCCCCAGCCTCCTGAACTCAGTTTCTCTGTAAAATGTGCACCGAGGCTACAGTTCAGCGTGGGGGCACAGATGCGGGGATGGTGGATGGCAGGCGAGGAGGGGGTGAGAAACAGAAATCAGAAAGGAAAGGCCCTGACTGTTCCTAGGTATGGTGGAGGAGAATACTGGGCTCGAGATGTGGAGGGGAGGGGAGGGGGATGCCAGCCAGGAGGACCCTGTAGCAGGTAGGGACTGAGGGATGCAGGGAGAACCTGGCGGCCAGCATCTGCTTGGATACATTAAATGGGCGCCTCAGGTGTTTGCACTGTGCAGGTGCGCTGTAAGTCAGCGGTCCTCAACCTTCCTAAAGTTGCAACCCTTTAATACAGTTCCTCACGTTGTGGTAACCCCAAGTATTAAATTATTTTCAATGCTATGCCATAACTGTAGTTTTGCTAGTGTTAGAAACTGTAATGGAACTATCTGTGTTTTCCAGTCTTAGGCGATCCATGTGAAAGGGTCATTCGAGACCTCCAAAGAGGTCATGACCCACAACTTGAGAGCCACGGCAGTAGGTACTCATAAACACTGCCCATCACTGAGGCCAGGTGGGATCATGTCTAAATGGATCAAGTGTGTCAGAACACATTGTCGTGAAAGAGGAAAAAGTACCCCCCTAGCCCTGGTAACACAGGGCGTGTAGAGGCAGGAGGCTGGCTGGCTGGGAGGAGCGGCCGTGGGAAAGCCAGAACTGTCTGAGGGATGTACGGAGAGAGTGAATCACAACAGACAGCAAGTTCCCCGTGGCAGGGATCCCAGTAAGGAATGACAGGCAATTGTTTGGAGAGCAGATACTAGAGTCAGCTAGAGCAGCAGCCTTGGGCTCCCAGGGTATGAACCAGGATTGTTGGGGATCCAGGCAGCCATTAACCCAGGACACAGGACGTGGCAGAGTCAGCTGCTTGCGTGAGGACAAATGAAATACTCAAGCCAGCTCTGATTACGAAGGGTACCTGGGTCAATTAGTGCCACGATTCTGACAGTCACTACTCATTTGAATGACTTCAGTTGTTTGCCGTCCTTGAAACGCTTATGACGTGAGTGTGTGTGTGTGTGTGTGTGTGTGTGTGTGTGTGTGTGATGTGGGGAAGGAACCCTACTGAACAGATAGGAAGGCCTTTGGGAAGTCTTCAATCTGCTGTCCATATAAAAACGGGCATGTCTTTTGGAACTCTGTCCTGGGATCTTGAAGGTAGTCCTGTAGGAGCCACCTGCTCCTGGACAGGTTGCTCACCTCGGCAGGAACGCCACCCAGCAGGACCACAGCCATCACTGTCCTCTGTCCCCTCCAGTGCCATCTTGGACTCTTAGAACTCCATCCTCAGATCACCCCCACAGCTGTTAGGAAGCTCATTGATCGGCCCAGACACCCCTAGTTTTTTCTTTCTCTCACTTCTCCTACTCTGGTTTGGGACGTGGCTCGAAACTGATGGTGCAAAAGCCTGGGGCCATAGTTTATGGTGAGCATTCTGTCTTTCTTAGAGGACCATGAAATAATAGCAAATCTTCTTGTCAAAGGCATCGGAGATTCGATGTGATAAAATCGAGTGTTTGAATGTTCCCTTTCAAATCAACTTCCTGCTCCACGGGACTGCCTATTTCAAAAGGAAAATGACCCCGGCGTTAAAGGGAGGGCCATTATGATCTGGCCAGCTGCTGATGCATTATTTCCTTCTGGACATTCAATAATCCCTAAGTTTTACCATCTATCTGCGTATGACCAGGAGAAGGGAGGTCTGAACCTGGGTCATAATGCAGAGATGACTGCACCTGTCCCTGGGCATGCATTGGCGTGAGGAAGAAAGGCTACAAGGTCCTCAGTGGACACAGGAACACGTGGATAGAAGACTCAGCCATAGATGGAACTCAAAATACACCCAGAGGCGGGACTGATAATCAGGTTCCTGGTGTGTGACTAGGAGCCCTACTGGTCCTTTGAAGCCACATCCTTAATCTGCCACTTGCTGCTGTTCCACCACATTGCCTCGCCTCAGCCCTCCAGGCAGAACGATAGGCAGGATCTCTACTGCTGTCTTCCCTCAGTTACTATGGGCTCTATGATCTGCTTTCCCAAAGCCATCTGCATTCCAGCCCGTGATCCGTCTATTATTTATCCGCGAGCACATTCTTGGGAGAGCAAGGACCTGCTTTCTAACCTGTTCTCTTAGTTAGGTTTTTATTGCTGTGAAGAGGCACCATGGCCACGGCAACTCTTATAAAGGAAACATTTAATTGTGGTAACCTGCAGTTCAGAGGTTCAGTCCATCATGGCAGGGAGCACGGCAACATGCAGGCAGGCACGGTGCTGGAGAAACAGCCGAGTGGCTTATATTTTGCAAGCAACAGGAAATCAAATGACTGTCACACTGAATGAAGCTTGAGAAAAAGACCTCAAAGCCCACACCTACAGTGGTACAGTTCCAACAAAAGGTCAAAAGGTGTGGTCCAGATTAAAGTTGTGCCCTCCAGTCTCAAGGTCTGGATTGAAGACGTGTGTCGTCCAGCCTTCTCCAACAAGGCCACACCTCCTAATAGTGAACCACCCCCTGTGATCTTATGGGGGTCAAAGATATTCAAATTACCATACCTGTGGTATTCAGACATGGCATTCACCAGCAAGCCCCAGAGTCTGTTACTCTTTACTTAAAACCCGGTTCAGCTAGTTGGCTAGTTAGCCATTACAGGCCTGTCTCCAGCTCTCCAGCACCAGGATTGAGCATTGCCACCTCTAGAATTTCTACATGGGCTCTGGGGGTTCATTCAGGCCCTCATGCTTGCACTGCAAGTACCAGAAGCTGAGCCATCTCCCCATTCCCTCTCTGTGTACCCTGGAGTAGAGTCTACTACAGTCCCCCCCCCACTCACACACAAGGACTTACCTTGCACGGGTGCTAAGGGCTCATACACCACTCGATAGCCCTGTAGGATGCCGTTAGCTGCTGATGGCTCCCCCCAGGACACGTTGAGTGTGGTGGAGGTTATTTCTGAGAAGGCCAAGAAGCTGGGGGCCCCCGGAGCTGGGAAAAGAGAGCACAGGGATGCAGAGTGAAGATACATGGTTTTATGGATACCTCGGACAGAGCCATGCCTCCCTACCGGACGGGCGGTGCTCCTAGGTGTTATCTAAGGTTGTGGAAGTGGAAGTGGCCAAGAGGAATGGAGGGATGGGAGACACAGTGGACAGCCCTCGGCTGGCTGGGATCAACAAGATGCAGGGGCCCTCCCAGAAGATCGCAGAGGATGATGCAGCTGAACCACAAAGGAGCGGCAAGGGGGAAAGGACAAAGGCCAGAACAGCTAACAGAGAGAGCAGACGATAAACTCTGGGCAGCTCCATCGCTGGACGCTGTGGGAAGATGCTGGAGAGTCCCGTCTTCCAGGAAAGCAGAAGCACTGTCTCCCCTTACTTTCTTTCCCCACACCCCTCCTTCCTCTTCACAGCTCAGCCCGCCCCTTTCCTGCTCTTCTCCCCTTTTCTCCCCATCCCTTCCCTCCCCACCTTGCCTTTCTCCTCCCCTCCTTCCTGTCCTCCACTTCACTTTCCTCCTCCCTCCTCTTTTCCCCCTTCTATTCTTCACCTTCCCCCCCTGTTCCTCTCCCCTCCCTATTTCACCTCCATGTCCCTCCCCTCTCCCTTCTCTTTCCAACCCTCCTTTCCCATGGCAGGGGGTGGGGTGGGTAGTACTGGGGGGTGGGTGATGGTGGTGGTGGCTGCCACCTTGATCTTTCCTCTTGAAATTCCTTTGAAATCTTGTATTCACAGATTGCTGTTGGGCTAAGACACAAGGAAGCCTGAGCTACCAATCTATCAATGCTGTGGATGGGTATAGATGTCCTGGGGTGCAGCCATGTGGGTCCCAGATTTGGGCCTTAGCCTCCATGCACAAGGAACTCAGTTCCTAGAGACCAAGATGAATGGGGAGAAGCTCTGAGAGAAAGCACTAGACGGAGCGCTGTGGGTCAGGAAGACACAGACAAGGCTCTTCCTCCTTCCATGACTTTGAAGGCTTACAAGAAAACACACTGCTACAACCTAGCCAAACTGCCTTAGCACAGGCATTGGGGACCAATGGGTCACTGTCATACACTTCCAAATTCTAAGTGCACTCTTTTTCTTTCTTTTCCTTTCCTTCCTCCCTCCCTCCCTCCTTCCCTATCCCCCCTCTTTATTATTTTCTTTTCTTTCTTTCTTTCTTTTTTTTGAGACAGGGTCTCATGTATCTCATGCTGACTTGGAACTCAATATGTCATTAAAGAGAACTGAACTCTGTATCCTCCTGCCTCCGTCTCCCAAATGAGCTATACCCCTGGCTCTTGAGCAGTACCCTTGATGCTATGATAGGACAGACAGGGCCACCTACCAGCTTGATGCGTGCGTCCCTGACGTGGGTCACTCTTAGGCCCGTCACCCGCGGCATTGAAGGCAGAGATGCTGACCAGGTACTTGGTGTGGCTGGTGAGATTCTTTATCTTTACCACAGGCTCAGGAAGGAAGAGGACCTTCATCTTCTCAGTCTCATTGCGGCTGTCGGCCTCCCAGTAGTAAATCTGTTGGGCAGAGCACGGGGTATGGTTGGAATCTACCAAGCCTTAGTATGAAGACTGTGATCCTGGGGTTCAGGTTAGTCGGTGAAGGAGGCCTAGGGTACTGGGGTGTTGGGCAATGGTCAGGGATGCTGCCCTGTTATCTAGACTTTGAGCATCATCTACTTAAACTGATCAGTGTGGGACCTGCAGGTGGGCCAGTATGCAGAGGTTACAGCCCCTGTTGCGTGTTGTGGTTAGGATGCAGGCTGCCTGCTCCAGGCTCATGCATTTGAACGCTTGTTATGTGCAGCCTATAACTGTGACGTAGTCTTCTGGTGGGGGAAAGCACCAGAATCTGCTCCCTGCTCTGACCTGCAGATAGGCAACACCCAAAGTCTCTCCCCACACTCCTGTAGTTTGTTCAAAACCCACACCTAAATCTTCCATCAATGTAGCAAAACCACTTTGGGGAGGAAACACCAAAAATCACAGGAAGGAGACGGGGGACGATGATGGACCAATCAGTGTTTGCTGCACAAGCATGAGCACCTGAGTTCAATCCCCAGCACCCATGGTTTTTTTTTGTTTTTTTTTTTGTTTTTTTTTTAAAAAGCCATGCATGGGATGCATGCTTCCAATCCCAGCTCTGGGGAAATGAGACAAACAGATCCCTGGGGCTTAGCCTATTTTACAAGCCAGCAAGACAGTAGACAGTTTGTCTCAAAACACAAGGTATGGTGCAGGAGAGGTGGCTTAGCAATTAAAGATATTCTGCCCTTCCAGAAGATCTGAGGTCAGAACCTAGCAGCTATCCCTGGCAACTCACAACTGCTGATGGAGTTCTGATGCCCTCTTCTGGTCTCCACTGGTACATGCACTGATGTGTACATACCCAGACACAATTTAAGAATGATTTTTTTTCTAAATGTGGTGAAGGGAACCTGAGAAACAATAGCTGGCTTCCAAACACATGCACACACACACATGTACCTGAGCATGTACACACACACACACACACACGCACGCACGCACGCACGCACCAGGAAACAGTCCTAAGCTGGGACTGGGGGAGAGCACCTTGCCTCCCTTAGGTACCATTTTTTTTCATCTAGCTTTGCTGTGCTTTACAGGTAAATCTGAGGTCCAAGCACAAAGGTTTGAATGATTAACAGAACCACTTCCCTAAACAGCTGTCTGGCAACCCCTGCCCCAAACCCGTGCCAGCTGGACTGCCCAAAGACAACACTGGCTGGAAGATCCCCCTGGCTCTGTGTACATGAGCCTGTGCCAGGCCACAAGAGCAGTGTGCCCTCTGTGAGAGCAGGGCAGACGCTGCAGGAGGCAGCCGGGACACCCGGCCTCAGAGGTCCCATCTGTGGTGGAGCCTGTCCGACATGTGAGCCTGCTGACTTTCACCCTCAAGCCCTAGCTGCACGTTTGATGGCAGAGCTGACTGCAGGAAAGCCTCTGCTCAGACAGGCCATGCTAACTTGTGATCAATATCCAAGTTCAATGTCTTTATCATTAGGGAAATGAGAAAACATATTTTTGGATGTGCATAAATAGTGCCTTGCCTCGGAGCTCAGGGGACTTTCTGTGACCTCATTCATCTTGGTAAGAGCCCTGCCGGCAGGGAGGTATTCATTTTCATAGCACACCTACCAAGATCATTTTAAAATGGACATTTAATTGGGCCAATATTCATCAGGGCAGGATGGCTCTGAGATTCTGATAACTGATCAAGTAGGGCTCATGGAGGCCAGACAAAGAAATTACTTCTGGAAGAACGGAGACGCCAGATGGAATGTCTCCTCCAGGGAGGTCTGGGCGATGCTTAGAGCTCCTGGGTGCCCTCAGCAGGGGTGAAGCGGGCCCATGGAGCCATTCTCCCCGCCCCCATGCTGGCTGGCAAGATGAGCACTCTTCCTTTCTTTCACCTTTAGAGCATGGGCTCATGGAGACTCTGTGACTTCTTTAGTGAGCCTGTCTTAAAACGAGGCTCCTCGAAGTCACACCACATGAGGACTCCCAGAGCTCAGAACATGGCCCAAGCTATGGACGTCTAAGGACCCGAGTGTTATCCTGAAACCCATGCTAAAAGAAATCTGGGCACGGTAGCACCTGCCTATAACTCTGGTGCTGGGGAGACAGAAACAGGGGGGGGTCCCTGGGGCTTGTCAGCCAGCCTGCCTAATATATCAGGTGAGTTCTGGGCCAAGGAGAAAGCTTGTCTTCATCCCACCATAGATAGATAGATAGATAGATAGATAGATAGATAGATAGATAGATAGATAGATAGATAAAATAAAAATGTTGACAGTACTTGAGGCCTAAAGAACAGCATAGTCAAGTGACCCTCTGGATATGCCATGTGCACATACACACACAGACACACACAAAGACACACAGACACATATACACACACATAGACAGACATGCACATACACACAGAGGCACAGAGACACATACACACAGACAGACAGACACGCACACAGATACAGACACACACACACACACAGATGGATACACAGACACAGACACACACACACATGCACATGAACACGAACAGACACACACACAATACACACACACACACACACACAGAGGTTCTCTAGCTCTACCCCACACCTATGGAAATGAGAGATTCCCTCAAAGTGCAGTGGACAGTGTGGGATTTAGAACCTGCTTTGGTGAGGGTACCCCACTTCTGGAACAATCAGCAAATGCCCTGGGGGCTGTGGTGTGGGCACGGAAAGAGGTCAGGTTCCTCGGTGGTCCTGATTCTCTTTGGAGGAGCCAAGTGTGCTCTGTGATGGCCACCCAGCAGCCACATGGAAAGCTGCTTCCAAGCCTGCTCCAGGCATACGTGGCCTACTTCACTGTTGTGCAGCTGCTGGGGACACAGCAGTCCCGCAGCGTAGCCTGTACGCAGCCAAAGCCTTAGCACGCTGGGCACACAGTAAGCTGCAAGAGCCTGATAGTGCATGAAAACTTGCCTTGTAGCCCTGGATGTTCCCGTTCTGGCTCTCTGGGGGTGGTGGGTCCCATGTGACCTCCAGTTGGCTGGCCGTGAGTGGCGTCACCTGGACATTCTGTGGGGCCATCGCTGGAGCTGTGGAAAGAAATGGGACAATAACTTTGGTGGCTTCCCATAAGCTGGTTGGGACCCACCAACCCATGTCTCCAGGGCTCACACAGAATGTAATTCTGTGACAGACAGCATGAGGAACAGCCCTGGACACCACCCAAGTTTGGGAGGCCTCAGGTATAATCACATTCCAGGTTTCAGGCAATGTGTTCCAGGCAATTCTTAGTCCTTTGATGCCAAGGAAGGTTGCAAGCTCTCCCAGAGGAACCTCCTCTAAATGCACAAAGCAGACTACACAGTCACAAAGAACATTGATTCTGCAGAGATACAGTTAGCGAATGTTGAGACATACACTGTCTGGAAACCCACGTGGAACGGGCTGGGAGATCACCCACTGGGAGACAAAACAGTGAGACATGGAAGACAACTGGAGGTCCCAGAAGCACCTGGGGCATGACAGGGACTCAAGAGGCTCTGCGGGTGAGAGAGCCATGGGTAGCAAGACATCCCTGTCAGGAGTGGAAGGAACAGAACACAGTGACAGCTTCTTTGCCACTGCAAGTTTAGGTGCCTCTATTATGGCTCCTGCTCCCAGAAAACTCTAGAGACACAGCCGCCCGTCCACACGCACAGGGACTCTGGTGTCTGGGAACATGGCTGTATGTGCGTTACTCTGACTGCAAGTTCTGAACCCAAGGCTGTTCCTCTCTCTCCCTCCCACCAGAACACTTCCTGGGGTGCTCCATCCTATCCCGGGTTCAATATACAAGCAAAAGATGTGGTGGCCAGAGGGCAGTGGGCTGCCCACTCTGTCCCTCACAGCCATTAGGGAGTGGAGAACAGTGCAGGGAGCCGGAGCCGTGCTCGGAACCGCTTTGTCCTCTCTCTACCAGTTGTCTTGTGGTTGGTTCTCAATTCCACACCGGTACCTTCTCGTGGCAGGCTGTTCACTGCCTCTCGGGAGATAGTCCTGTCTCCCACTGAGTGCTCCTCATAGACAATCTGGTTCCTGGTTGTATCCTAGAGTTGCATGGAGTTACCCTAAGGAACTAGCCCCTGGGAGGCAGAGGCTAGCCCATTAGCCCAGCCCCACCTCACCTCCTTCAGCCTCAGCTTGTGGGCCCAAGAGCACTAACTACCAACTGCTCTTTATCACTTGTGTGTGTGTGTGCACGCACATGCATGTTTGTGGTATGTATATGTTCGTGTGTATGCAAATGTGTATGCATGCATGTGTTTATATGTGTGCAGGTATGTATGAAGGCCAGAGATCAGTCAGGTTTTCACTGATCACGTCTCATTTTATTGTATGTGTGTGTGTGTGTGTGTGTGTGTGTGTGAGTGTGCACACCTGTGCATGTGTACGAGAAGGGCAGACATTCTCCAGGCTCTCACTCTCTACCTCTCCACCTTATTTTTTTTTTGAGGCAGGGTCCCTCACTGAACCCTGGAGCTAAGAGATTCACTCAGCTAGCCAGTCAATTATATCTAGGGAATTCACCTGACTCTTCTCCTCTCCACCTCTGGGAACACTGGGGCTTTTAGGTGCCTGGAATCCAAACTCAGTCCTCAAGCTGTGCATGCATAGTGAGTTCCTTAGCGACTGAGCCATCTCCACACGCCCTGCTGGCTGCCTTCTGATTTGCGTCTGTCTAGAGGCCATCAACGGAAGCCACAACACCATCACTGCCTAAGGAGATTTTGCTAGCAGGGGCTCCTTTGTAGAGATAAGGCCACCTCTTGAGCAGTAGGTCACCCCTTGCTCGCAGCTCCCTCCCCTGCTTCCGGCCTCTCCCCGACCCATGCAGAATAAAATAGTAATTAACACCCGCCCAGCCTGACATGCCTATTTATTTTGGTCTAACTGTGTGCTTCTGTATTATCGCTGCCCACCCCGCCGCTAATGGAAATGTTAATAGCCCACACCAGGTTGTTGTGACAGATGCTGGGTCTCATTATCAGAAATTCTTATTTACCGCTCCATTAAACAACAGAATCACACAAAAAAACAATTCAATCAAAACTAACTGGAGGAATTTTAACAGCCGCATTAATAATCCAAAACATAAATAAAGTTAATGTCTTCTGCATGTTCGCCGTCGGCAACTCGATCACAAAATTACTGTTGTACAATTAAAATCATGAAAGGCGGAATTGAGCATGGCCGTTACTCTGGTAGGCCAGCGCATAGATCCCTCCTTGGCACCCCCAAGCTTGGCTTTCCAGAAACTTGGCAGAAAGCAAAGCCCGGACGGCCCTGGCTGTGATGGTCTATCTGCAGCAGGTGGCTGGGTGAGCCGCACACTCGGTGTGATCCCAACCACGTGGGGACTCCAGTGCCTTTCGGCTGAGTGGAAAGACGCTGAATGAAGCTCCCAGATGAGACATGCCTGTGTCTGCTGTACTGCAGCGTGGTGCTCTATGCTACAAAAGTACTGCAGGTACCGCAGGTAACAGGATGCTGCTGGCACACGCGGGGAGGAAATAGACAAAACGTGCTACCTTTTAATTTTTGCTCCTGAGAGCTTCAGGGCTTCCAGCCTGCCTGGAGAACTTACCCATTAGGAAGGCCTGTTGTTTGAATGTGTGAGATGCACATAAATAAACATCAGCCAGTGTGTGCGTGTATGTGTGTGTGTGTGTGTGTGTGTATGTGTGTGGTGTGTACACATTAATGTGTGCACGCACATGGCCGTGTGGGTGTGCCTGCACATTTGTGTGTAAAAGCCAGGGGTCAGGTCTCTGTCGGTTTCTCTCGACCTTCTTTTATGAGACCAGGTACCTGGGGTGGTTTGAAAGAAAATGGCCTCCATGGGGCTCATAGGGAGGGTTGCATTATTAGGAGGTGTGGCCTTGCTGGAGTAGGCGTGGCTTTGTTGGAGGAAGTAAGTCACTGGGGACAGTGGCTCAGGGTCTTTTCTTCCTGCAGCCTGCCCATCTGGGGGTAGAACTCGCAGCTACCTCTCCAGCACCACGTCTGTCTGCATGCTGCCACGCTTCCCTCCATGATGATAACAGACTACACGTCTGAAACTGTGAGTCAACCCCAATGAAATGTTTTCTTTTATAAGAGTTACTGTGTCTCTTCATAGCTACTGAAACCCTAACTAAGACAGTCTCTACCTGAACTTGAAGCTCACTGACTCACTAGGCTGGCCCAGCAGTGAGCTCTAGGGATCCTCCTAGCTTGGCCTCCCTAGGGATGAGGTTACAGATATGTCTTAGGAGGCCTGACTCCTATGTGGGTGCTGGGGATGGAACTCAGGTCCCCTTCTTTCATGGCAGGTGCTTTACCCACTGAGCCATCTCCCCATATTTTTTAATGCATGAAATTGTTTCCTCGAAGCATTTTGATTGGCAGTTTCCCCAGCATCTGCTGGCTGGATGCCCACAAGCAGTATCACTCGTAAAATAGGAGGCCATGGTCACAGCTGTGGTTGGCTCTGCATGCCCGTGCAGCAGCTAACACACCAACATAGATGAACTGGAAGTCACTACATCATCCTTGTCATGGTGCAGACAGATCTCTTCAAGCTATTGATAAGAAACCCTAGGAACTTCTGGGGTACACTGCAGCTGACAGTAGTAAATCCCCCAAACAAAACACCAATCATAAAAAATAGTCACATACATGAAATTCCAGTGCTGTGGAGGCAGAGCCAGGAGGACCCCTGGGGCCCACGAGCCAGCCTAACTGAATTTCTGAGTTCGAGGTAAAAGTGAAAGACTGTCTAAAACCCAAAGTGGAGGGACGCTGACATGTGGGTCTTCCGCTGTCCACTACACACACACACACGCACACACACACACGCACACACACGCACACACACACATACGTGCATGGCACTTGCAATATACCTGAGCACACAAGAACACGTGTACACACAAACACATGTGTACACACACACGCGCGCGCACACACCATAGCCATTCATGTACAATAGCTACCCTCTCACAGCAGATGTCATGTTCTTTGCCACGAATGCATAGCGCTGGCTTCTTGCCCTTGACGCCATGTGTGGGTGGACCCTCTGCAGCCCTGGACTTAAGAACCTCCTGAAGGGAGACAGATATTCATCCACTCAGTTCTGAGAGTTCTTGGAGAAAACATTTATGTGTGTGGGGAGGTCATCCATGACTGACCTGCAGGGTACCTATGATGTTAGTATGGGCTGTCAACTTGACAGGATGAAGAACAATTTAGGAGACAAGGCTGGGCATCTCTGTGAGGGAATATCTAAACTCAATTGAGTAGGGGAGACCCTCCTTGAACGTGAGAAGCACCAACCATCCCATGGGCTGGGGTCCTAGACTGAATACAAAGGAGAAAGTGAGCTGAGCACCTGCATCCATCTCTCTCTGCTTCCTGACTGTGGATGTCATGTGACCAGCTGCCTCCTGATCCTGCTGCCATGCTTTCCCACAGTGGTGGACTGTGAACCCTCAGACTGTGAGCCAAATAAACCTTTTCTTTACATTGCTTTTGTTGGGTATTTTGTCAGGGCAATGAGAAAGTGACTAATATAGTTTCTAAGGGAGGCCTTACACTAGGCATCTACTATTGCTAGGACCACCCTAAGCCACCCTGGACACCCACTATTGTCA
>NW_004949125.1:1900369-1911814 GCF_000317375.1 Microtus ochrogaster | reverse complement strand
ACCCACTATTGTCAGGGCCACCCTAGGTCACTCTGGACACCACTCTTGACAGGGCCACCCTAGCACTATTGACAAGGCTATCCCAGGCCACATTAGGCATCAACGGTTGCTAGGGCTATCGTAGGCAATACTGAAGACATCTGCTTCTCCTCAATTGCCCCCCGTCACACAGGACTCCCACTTTGACACTAGACTGTGGCAGGCCCCACTAGGTTGCCAAGTTTACTTTTTGTGATTGGTGACTTAATAATAATTTGAAAAGTATTTGAGAGGCTAGAGGTAGGGTTCCGCAGTAGAATATTTCCCCAGACTTATCTAGAATTAAACGTACTTCTCTTTTCTTTCTTTCAGCCTGACTTCAAACTTCTGATCCCCCTGTCCCTGCCCCTGGAGTGCTGGCATTAGAGACAAGAGCCATCACATCTGGTCTCTGGCAGATACTTCAGTGCTCAAAGTTACTTCTGAGCCATCCTACCTGCAGACAAACCCAGCCTTTGATGCCACCGTAATGACCTTTATTTTCTTGTTTAAGCACTGGGAGCTCAGACTCCTACCCTGCTCAATAGCTGTTATCACCGTTTGTAAGATAAACAGAGTTGAAAGCCACTCTGCCTAAGTTGAGGTTTTTGTTTGGTTTCTCCCTTTTGGCCTGTACAGTGAGTTTCCCATCAAAGCAAGACCCAGGTCTTGACAGATCATGATTAGATTACACAAAAGCCACGCAAGTCAGTTTCCTGGTCCCTCACAAGACTCATGCTGCTGAGAAAAAGTCTTGCTCTCATTAGGCAGCTCGAAGGTTCCTATGGATTACATCCCTTGCCCTAGAATGACACATCAACCTATATTTCAGCCCAGATCTGTCTGACCCCCAACTCAAGCAGTTTCATGACAATTGAGGTAGAAACTTGTAGAAGGACACTGGAGCCCACAAGCTTAGGATAAGAGAAAAGGCCACAGAGAAGACACTGGGGCTGGGGTGTGGCTCAGTGGTAGAGCCCCTGCCTAGAATCCCCCAGTGAGGGACTGGGGTGTGGCTCGGTGGTAGAGCCCCTGCCTAGAATACCCCAGTGGGGGGTTAGGGTGTGGAATGTCATCTTCCTGTCTTCTCCCCACTTTTAGGGTCATGTTTTCCTCTGTGCATGAAGGCTGAGCTCTGGGAACACTGTGACTCCATTACACACTCTCAAACTTCCTTTCCTGCTAGGTGTCCTGAAACACTCTGTGTTGAGGAAGGTCCTTCCCTTCCTCCAGCCAATAACTCTGTCCCAGACTCAAGTCAATGCTCAGCTTGCTTCCTTCTGAGATCAGAGTCTCCAGTAAAACATGGAGACTAGAGTTTCCCGTGAGGTCTATGGGATCAGGGGCTCTCATTGGATACTCATCTCATAGTCTTGATGCAAGCCCTTGTCCTGTCTACACACAGCCCTGCATATAGCATGGGTACCTGTGATGTCACTGCTGTGTGCTGGGTTAGCGCTGTGAACCTGGTGGCACAGTCCCAGGAAGCACGACAACTGCGTTAATTACCCCTGAGCGGCTGCCACTCTCTTCATTATAAACGCGTTCTAACTAGCACAGCTCCGAATCCTTTTAATTTCACTTAATGGGCTCCAGGACTGGCTTAATGTGTCACTAGAGGGAGCTGAAACAGCTAGAAGCGTGGGTCCCTTTCTCTCTTTCCGACCAACAGTAATTAAAAACCTGTAGGATTAGAGGAAAGGTAAAACCCACATTCTACAGGAAGATTGTTTTTGATGTCACTTAACAGCCTTGTGTGGCCCAAGCTAGCCTGAGATTCACTACTCAGCTGGGAATGACCCTCAACTCCTGATCCTCCTATGTCCACCTCCCAGATGCTGGGATTACGGGAGGATGGCATCACTCCCAGTTTATGTGGTGCTGGGGTGGTGGTTAAGAGTGTCTGTTGCCCAGGTTCCTCTGTCCCACCATCCACTCCAGGTAGTTTCTGATTGCCTACAACTGCAGCTCCCAGGGATCTGGTGCCCTCTTCTGGCTTCCATAAGCACTGCACTTGTGTGCACAAATCTACACACAAATACACACAACGACACAAAATTAAAAACAAATAAATAAAAATAGTGATGGACTGAGGAGTCATATGGTTCAGGAAATGAAGGCTCTTGCAGCCAAACTTGATGACCCGAGTGTGACCCCTGGGACCCACATGGTGGAAGGGGGGAACCGGCTCCGGAAAGTTGTTCTCTGAATCTACAAGCATACGGAGGCCCACGTGCACCCTCCACACACAAAACAAAATTTGAAATGTAATTTTGAAAGCCATAGCTTCAAAGTAACAGTGTAGTCACAGTTTCAAGGCACTGTCCTGTCTTCCAGTGCCCTTCAAAAGTCACAGAGCCCCACTGAGCCTGAGGGACTGTGAGCGCCAAGTGTTGTCATCTCTGCTCTTCAGGGAAAATTCATGGCGCTCTGGTCCTTCAGCTGCTAGTGGGCACTTAGTATTGGGTCCCTGCTGAGTGGAAGAGGGCAAGACCTAGCTCTTAGAGAACTTAAAAGACTGCTGTGTGCGTGTGTGTGTGTATGTCTGTGTTTATGTGTGTGTGTATCTATGCATGTGTGTGTTTCTGTGTATGTGTGTGTCTCTCTTTGTGTGTGTATCTGTGTATGTGTATGTATCTGTGTATATGTGTGTGTATCTCTCTGGATGTGTATCTGTATGTGTGTGTATGTGTGTATGTATCTCTGTGTGTATGTATCTGTATGTGAGTGTATCTGTGTATTGTGTGTATCTCTGTGTGTGTGTGTATCTGTATGTGTGTGTGATGTGTATAGATCAGAGGTCAAGCTTTAGTGTTATTCTCAGGCACTGTCCACCTTGATTTTGGAGACAGGGTCTCCCTCTGGCCTGGAAGTTGCCACATGACTTAGGCTGGGTGGCTGTTGAGCCTTAAGGATCTGCCCATCTCTGCCTCCCCAGTGCTGGGATTAGAGCACATGCCACAGTGGTTTTGCTTGCTTGTTTGCATGTGTTCTGGGGATGGAATGCAGTTCCTATGCTTGCTCCGAAAGCTGTCTATCCACTGAGCCATCTCCCCAGCCCCTGCTTTTGTACGATGTTGGGCTGGACCCTAGAGCCTTAATAGTCTAAGCATATGTTCTACATGAGTTCTGCCCCAGCTCCAGGGTGGCTCTTCCTGCTGGACTAAGATTGACTGCATGTCCGCGAGGATGTGAGCTTCTGCCTCAGGCTGTGAGCAGCTATGAACAGGGCAGAGACATGTCGCCTCAGCCTCTCTGTATTGGCTTTAGGAAAACCCGCTGGCAATAACTATACAAGCAGTCTGTGTGGAGAACAATGCCAACCCCGCCACAGGATGTGTAGAGACTCCAGCCAATCCCTGAGTGGAAACAGGGACAGGAGGAAAGCAATGGAATCCCCAAATCAGTTTGTTAATTAATTCACTTTACATCAGAATCCCAGAATTTGCCCCTCTCCTCTCCTCTCCTCTCCTCTCCTCTCCTCTCCTCTCTCTCTGGCACTGCTCTTCTCTATCCTCCTCCCTTCTCCCCCTTTCCTCTCCTCTCCTCTCCTCTCCTCTCCTCTCCTCTCCTCTCTCTCTTGCACCTGCTAAAGTGTCTGTCAGACTTATAAATGGCTGTAAAATTTTGCAAACCAAGAACATGACCAGAGTTGTTAAATATGAGCCACGTGTGATGAAGGGACAGAAACAGATACAAAGGAGCCAGGCAGCTGGCAGAGATGCCCGCAGAAGCAAGGAAAGCTCAAGACAGACTGGTCCAGGTGTAAGAATTCAATAGCCACCGAGACTCACAATAGGGAGAGAAGCTGCTGATGGGTTGGTGGATGGGGGTCGGGGTAGGAGACTGCCTTTCAAGCCATCTCCATCCGAGAAGCTCACTTTCTATCAAGCGCCAAACTCCACTATAGATCTCAATGGCATGGAGTGATTACTGAGCACAGAGGGGGCCTGGTTCCATCCTCGGCACCGCATGGCCTAGACTTGATGGCACATGCGTGCCTATGATGCCAGTACTTGGGATTTGGAGGTCAAGGTCATATATCCTCAGGTACATAGTGAGTTTCAGGTCAGCCTGGGTTATATGACACTGTCTGAAATACATAAGTAGGTGTTTCCCTATAACGGAATTGAGCTCATGCAAGTATCATGGATGGAACTCTTCCATCTGAGTCTTGTTTCCAGCTGGTGGAGCTGGCTTCTGCCTCCTGTGGACTGGATCTTGACAGACTCATTTTTCTTCCCGATCTATAACACTGGCGCTCAGACACCGGCCTCTGTGGAAAGGCTATAACTACCTTCTCCCCGAGGCTCATAGAGGTAAACAGTACACATTTGATCAAGAGAGGACCCAGAGAGAACACCCACTCTCTAAGCCGCGTCCCTCAGCCGAGCAGATGCCTCCGGTAACTCACGTAGGAGCTTTGTGCATGCTCAGTAAACACGAAGAGGGATTGTGCCGGGCTAGGTACACGCTACGAATTCATTCTATGGGCAGAAGGGCCGAGAGCCTTGCTGGGATATGAATCTATGCTTCCTCACTGTGGCTCACAGATTTCTATACCACATCACAATGCTCAAAGGCGAGAGCTCAGATTGGTTGAGTAACGTCCGCAAGGTCACACAGCCAACAAATGGCAGGGCCATCACTCAGCCCCACAAGCTCATTCACAGAACCACAGCTGGGTCTGTTTGCATAGCAGCCTCTGAGTACTGCAGGCTGAGGGCCCATGATGCTCAGAGGGTAGCTGTAATTGAGGAACGAGTAGGTGAGATGGCTCAGTGGGTAAAGGTGCTTGCCACCAAGCCTGATAAATTCAGGCTCAATTGGGTGCCACCATGGCTCCGCCCCCACCACGATGACCTGCACCCTCCAACAGTGACCCAAATCAACTGTATTTCCTTCAGTTGTTTACGCCACTACCATGAGGAAATAAACACACACTCTGGTAAGTTCTCTTTGTCAGGGGTTTGTTGTAGCAACAAGGAGAGTAACGAGTACTGTGTCAACTTGATGAGACTGAGAATCTCCTAGCATAGGAGAGCTGCCTCTGGGACTGTGTGCAAGGGCAGACAGCTGCCTAGGATGCAGGCTGCACCATCCTGCAGGCTGGGACACGTGGGAGGGAGGAGGGAGCCTGTGATGCCTGCCAGCTCTTGCACTTCCTCCAGGAAGAAGCTGCTCTACCCCTCCCCACTTAGCGGATGGAAACTGGGAACCAAAAGGAATCATTCTTCAGGAGTCTCCAGTGTTCTCATTATGAAGCCAGGTCTCTGTGTTTCCTGCAGCTATCTGATTGATGGTGGTGGCCCTTGTCTGGCTGTGGGCGGAGGGACAGGCTTGGAACTTACCAGCCTCCCCCACGAAGACCTCCACGGGCACACTGGCCGGGCTCTCGCCGATGATGTTATAGGCAGTCATGATGACTTCATAGCGCCGATACTTCTTCAGATCTGCAAGGTCAGACACCAAGGGTCAGCCTATGCTGGACCAGCCTCTAGAAGTTTCCCTGATATGTGGGCATACTGAGACACAACCATCAAGGAGGAACTCCTACAATTAGAGCCACGAATCCAGGCTGGTTTTGCCTGGACTCTGGAGATGGGTGAGCATCCCTGCCTCACGGCACCAGTCACAAGGGCCCGAGATGCTGTGCACTTACGTGTTAATTCATATGTCGTCAATGTGGAGCTGCTGTTCACGGTCTTGAAGCTGCTTTGGGCTGTAAGGTGTAAGGAAGGCAGTTAGCGCAGAGGGACACTGTTCCTGTAAACCCAGAGTGGGGTGAACATGAGTCACACAGCCAGCTGCATGGGGTGCTGTGCTGCTGTCTGCCTCAGTTCCCCAGCCCTGCAGAGACTGTAGGCTTCTCGTTAGCTCCCGGGAGTAACCACCCTCCTACCTAACACATCAAGCAAGACACCCCAGCCTGAGACAAGTGGCGGTGGGCTGGCCCTTTGGCAGAAGGAAACAAATGTAAGGGCATTAGCGGTATAGAGGAGAACACTAAAGACACAGACATTTTTTTTCCTCCAGGCCTTCTGGGTTGCAGGTCTGTTGGCTGACCAATGCTTGCAAGTTGTGGGACTCTGGTCTGAAGGGGAGGAGAAGGTCACCCATTAAGTGTTCTGGGACTAGGTGTACACACACCTGATCCCCATCAACCTGCGAGGCACCAGGGACAAGTTTGTGTGCAGCTGGCACAGGTGCCTCTTGGTGGGAAGGATGGGGTAGAGCCGGGAGCCTGTTGCATGCTGGGTGAACCAACATTAGGCAGCTTCCTGGCCGGATGGGGGTGAACTAGGTAGGAAGTGCTGCCCAGGTGTTCTACCCTGTCTGTCCCTCATCATAGAGATCTGCCCGCCTCTGCCTTCTGAGTGCTGGGATTAAAGGCATGTGCCTCTGCACGTGGAAAAAAAGGGAATTTTCTATGACACTATTTAGGGACCATTTTCTTCCAGAGAGGGAGGTAGAGAGGCAGGGTTCTCAGTTAAGCTGTCACTGGCTTTAGTGGGGTACAGGCTCAGCAGAGGTCAGGAGGTACCCCACACATAGATTAGATGGGTGTGGCCTTCACCTCAGGCCCCAGGCCCCAGCTTCCAGGTCACCTACCTCCATCTGTGCCCCCACTGGCTTCACACTACACTGCCTGCTCCCTCCCTGTGCCATCGCCCGACTCCTCTACAGTACTTCCCAGCATGCCTTGCATGGAGCAGACAGACATGGAAGGCTCACCTGTGAACCTCCCCCAGGAGAGGAGCACCGCTCACCTGTGAGTTCAGCACGCAAGGCAGAGGGACTCTTGAGTGTTTTGGCCTCAGGGCCCGTGCCTGTCTCGGATTCCAGCTCACGGTAGTAGATCCTGTAGCCTTGCAGAAGGCCATTCAGGCTCTCATCCCGGGGAGGCTGCAGAGACATTGTACACTCAGCCATTTGGGGATATTAACAGAGTCAATATGTACAGAAGGCTTAGTAGCCAAGATCTTGGTGTAAAAGTCTCTAGTTCAAGCCATGGTTCTTTTATTTTTTACACATAATTTTTACACATATTTTATTTTTATGATTGTGTGTGAGCACGTGCACACATGTGCAGGCATGTATACACACACACACACACACACACACACACACGCACGCGCGCGCACTTGCGTCATCATATGGATGTGGAGGTCAGAGGACAATTTCCAGGAGTTGATTTTCTTCTACAGTGTGGGCTCTAGGGTTTGAACTCAGGTCGTCAGGCTTGCCTGCAAGCACCTTCATCTGTTGAGCCACCATGCAGGCTCTAAGCCTCTAGTCCTTGATGGTTAAAAACAAAGAAGGAGAGCTGGCGAGATAGCTGGCAGAGTGCCCCCCTTGCAAGCTCTAGGACTTGAGTTCAACTCCCAGAAACCCACATGAAAAGCTGGGCAGGGAGCTGCATCCTTGTGGTCCTGCACTGGGGAGGACACAGGAGGATTCCTGGGGGCTAGTCTAGCCTACTTGGTGAATTCTGGGCCAATGAGAGACCTGGTCTCCAATATTAGTGTAAATATCTACTAAGGAACACGTGAGGTTGTTCTCTGGGGTCCATGTGTGTATGTGTATGTACCTGTACATGTGTGTAACACCCCTCCACACACAATCCCACACACAAGTGCGGAGTAGTGTGTGTGTGTGTAGCACTGAAACACTGTTGGAAACAGTATTTGTGAACCTTCTAGCTGGGGAGGTGGGGGTCCCGGGCCTGCCACGAGGACTGGTCAGCAGCTCCTGATTGCCTTCTCTCTGAGCCTCAAATGCAGCGATGGTGCACAGCATAGCTGCTGGACAGAGGTGGAGGTGTGTAACCAGATGCCCGGGAGGCTTGCTGGGTCACAATGGCCTTGTTGTCTAAGTGGTTCGCAGACTCCCAGTGCCAACCAGAGCTGTGACTCTGTCCCAGGACTTCTGCCACACACCATGGGCCACAGCGGGGAGTGCCTCTACCTCGCCTATGGTCTCAGCTAGTGGGAAACTGGGTCTCAGTGTAGCGGGGCAGTTACTTCAGAAGAGACTTTTCCTTTCTTTCTCGTCTGACCCTTTCTGAATGTTGCTGGCAGCATGTGGGGGTCCCCGATGGCTCAAGTGCCTTCATTAGGCCCCAGACAACTAGATCAGAACAATGAGCCATAGCCCAGGGACTGGGGGTCAGGTGAGTTTATTTTGTTTTTTTTTTATCTGCTCTTAGGGTGGTCAGGTTCAGGCAACAACATATAGGTTATCCACCCAGATTTGAATTTCAAAGTGCTATTGCCAAAATTAATGGTATCACACTCCAAATTTACTGTTACCATAGCGTGGTGTGTGTGTGTGTGTGTGTGTGTGTGTGTGTGTGTGTGTGTGTGTGCGCGCGCACACACATGTACATGCATATGGGCTGTTTGGGTGCATGTAGGTGCTGTTTGTGTGTGTATTTACATGTGTAGGACAGAAGACAATGCTGGCTGTTCTTCAGGTGTCTAACCCTGTTGTTTTTGAGGTAGGGTCTCTTACTGGCCTGGAGCTTGCCAAGTAAGTTATGCTTGTTAGTGAACCCCAAGGATCTGCCTGTTTCTGCCTCTCCAGTGCTGGGGTTTTAAGCTCACAACACCAGGCCTGGCTTCTCCCATAGGCAAGCATTTTACTGAGCCATTGTCCGTCTTCTACCATTCTGTTAAGGCAGGAAGCCAGTGCTTTCTGAGAGTAAGAGGCCTTTCTCTGTACAGCTAGCATCTACAGGAAAGGATCTGTCCCTGCGGTGAAGCAAGAATAATGTCGTCCTTGGCTGTTCTTCCAGCTAAGTGGCCACAAAAGGCTCAATGCCTCTGTCTCCCAGACTGCAGGTTGCTTCATAAATATGGTCCCCTAAGGGATGGAATTGGCTCCGTGCCACTGGACCCCTCCTGAGGTGAGGTGGCTTCTTATACTCCTGGGCCCGTCTGCCCTCTGCATCCTCATGCAGGCACTAGGCAGAGCCATTGAGAAGTGGAGGGTCCCCTGAACAGCTTGAGGATTAGTAATAGCCTGCATCTCCTCCGGGCTATGAGATCTGCTCCAGGAACGACAAAGAGTCATGGAGGCGGGTGAGGAAGAACTGTGGAGTTCCTGAGGAAGCCTCAGTGCCTGGAGCATGGGGAACAGACAAAAGTGGCTTGTATGCTGCCTCTGAAGGAGGGAAGAGTCCGCCATGACACAACCCATGGTAGCCATGGCGCTCTTTGGCCTAAAGAACTCATATAGGTTTTTTCTTTTTACATTTATTTATTATGTATGCAGTGTTCTGCCTGCAAGTATGCCTACAGAGAAGAAGACACCAGATCTTATTGCAGATGGTTGTGAGCCACCATGTGGTCGCTGGGAATTGAACTCAGGACCTCTGGAAGAGCACAAAGTGCTCTTAACCCCTGAGCCATCTCTCCAGCCCTTGTATAGGTTTTATGATGTTTTCCACATTGTTGACTTCCAAAATGATCCACAGTCTAAGTCAGGAAACTTGCCAAGAAAGAGCCTCCTCAAAGTCCACCAAACAGCCATTCATGGTTCCCTGAACCACAGGCATTGGTCCTGTGGCAACACACGGATAAAAAGCCCTTTGCCAAGCAAGAGACAGCATGTATTTCTAAAACCCGGGGGGCAGCTTTGCTCCTCCTTGCTGAGGCCCCTGACAAAGAACCAGAGAGATGCGAGTCCCTGTCCAGTGGCTCTGAGCGTTACACCAGGAGTCAGCTCTTGCAGCTCCGATAACACTACGTGGCCATGCAGAAGGTTCCCACACAGTCTTTACTCACACCCGCGGGAGGTGGGGATGGCACGACTCGGGCTAGGCAGATGAGATGGCACGGGCTCCCGTTTCTGGGATCCGGGCTGGCTCTAATTAGCAAGAAGGGAGGGCGAGTGGGCACATCAAAAGCTTGCTTCTGGACTCTGCAGGTGCCAGCCCTGCAATCCCCCCTCCAGGGTCACCTTCAAAGCCTGCCCATCAGTCTGGGATCACACCAGAGCGAGGATGGCTAAGACCTGGCCAGCTCTGCCGAAGACACACAGGCTGGGGACAATTACCGCAGGGAACACGGGGAGGATTGGATCCTGTTCACTCAAAATATCAACCGAACAGGACGCATGGGCAGATGGAAACGCTAGGGACACAGTGCAGTTGTGCTGCTGTTGACAGACACACAACCCCAGTCCTTGAGTGTGCAGGCTGAGGGTAGGGGGAGGAAGTGTTAAAGGTTGAGCCGTTTCTAGTCGAGTCAGAGGATGGAAAGGGAAGAGGCTAAGCCCCTCTACCGGCCAGCATTAAGCTGGATCCATATTTGCCTTGGAAGTCCCAGAGTATCTCAGAGTCGAGTTGTGTGCTGTCCCAGCAGGCATCTGCTGTGGTCTGGATGGGTGGCCCCGAGGGAGGGCTGTGTGCTACAGGCCTCCACCCCTTCCCAGTTTCCTTCCTGTTGGTGTGACACAACACTCTGACCTAAAGCAATCCAGCAGAAGAGAGGATTTTATACTTCCAGGTCACAGTCCATCTCTGAGGGAAGTCAGGGCAGGAACTTAAGCAGGGGCTTGGAGCAGAAACGGTGGAGGAACGTTGTTTGCTGCCTCACTCTCTGGCTTGTGTTAGTCTTTCTTATACAAGCTGCCGGCCCAAGCAGACTGGACCCTCTTACATCAATTAACCATCAGGATAGTCCTCACAGACATGCCTGCAGACCAACCTGATAAAGACATTACTCAATTAAGACTCTTTTCACATGACTCCAGGCTGTTAATGCTGCCTAGGACAGTCCCCAGCTGAAACTGTTAGGAAGCAGGGCCTAGTGGGAGGACGTCAGGGCACGGGAGCCTTGTGCCCTTGCAGGGGACTGTGGGACCCCAGGCTCATCCGTTTCTCTTTGCTTCCTGGCTATGAGGTGTTCCAGTATGCACTCCTCAACAGAGGCTCCAACCTGCCACACTGTGAGCGGAATGAACAACCTTTTCCTTTCTACATTAATTTTCTCAGAGGTTTTGTTATAGTTCAGGAAAGTGGCTGACATAAGCAGAGTCCAAGCCTGCCCGTGGGCAGCTCCTGCAGGGTGGGAGCTTCACACTCATCCAGGGCTTGGTGGTTCTGCAGGGACTCAGGGACAGCTTCTGTGGAGCACTGCACTGGTTTAGTTTGCTCTGTATTCCTGCAGTTTGGCATCATGGTGGAGGTCAAGGGAACAGCCTTGGAAGTCTTCCCAAGTTGTTCCCCCAGATCCAAAAACGATTTCAGGTTCTGGATTTAAATCCTGACACTGTAGCCTCCTTGTATGCTTCAACTCCCAGGCTATGCCTTGAAGCCCCGTTGGCAGAAGTCTGGCACCAGGCTTGGTCCTTCCTTTGTGGAATATTCCTTTACACTGTGTGAAAGTTATGTTGCTGTGATTGGCTTAATAACCAAGCTGA
>NW_004949125.1:1898244-1899755 GCF_000317375.1 Microtus ochrogaster | reverse complement strand
CAAGGCTCCGCCTGCCCTGTGCCCCGTTCCATAGCCCTACAGCACCCACGACAGACCCTGGGTGCTGCAGATGCTCAGTCGATACTGATACAGGTGAGTTGAGCATGCTAGAGACCAGGGGGACTCCTTCTACACGTCATTCCACCCAGGACTGGCCATCTGTGTGGGCAGAAGCTCAGAGGGACCTGGAAGCTCTTCCTAACTTTGGCAGACTCAGAGTCTAGGATGGCTTTCCAAAAGTCCCTGTTCAAATGCAGGTGATGCACAGTTGTGGTGCACCAGAGAGTCATCACCCATTGCCCAGGAGAATGGTGCCCTGGGAAAGACCCGGAAGGACAGTGCTTTGTGGGGCTGACAGAACTGAGTGGAGGGAGAGACCTGTGTTGGGAGGACTAGAACTCTACCATTAGCCTCTGTGGTGATCTCAACTGTCAGCTTGAGGAGTTAGACTCACCTGGGACATGGACTTCTGGGTGTGTCTGTGGGGACTATCCTGATTAGGTCAACTGAGGTGAGAAGACCTGTCCACAGTGGAGGGCATCACCCCCTGACTGGGAGCCTGGGTTATATAAGCGGGGCAAGAGGCATTCATCAATCTCTGCCCCCCGACTGTGGGAGAAACGGGTCAGGCTCCTGATGCTCAGGCTTCCCCATCATGAGGCACTGTGAGCCCAACATGGGTAGCTTTGGTCAGATAACAGTGAGAAAAGTTACTAAGAAAGCATTTCCCCTCCCAGCTGCCTGACAGGACTGGGCTGGGTCACACAGTTGCTGGCCTCTACCCGGGGCTCCCTTTCTGCTCATGTGAGAGGTAGGTAGGCTACAGAGCCAAGCTCACCCCATGCTACTACAGAGACCTAGGATCCAGGGAAGCAAAGCACTTGCCTGAGCTCTCATGAGACCATGAGGTAAAAACTAGGATTCAAATCTGAATCCAGAGGGACAGCTGAGGTCTCCTGGGATCTAGGCTTACATGCCTGTGACCCCCACATCTTAGAGAGTAGTGCAGGGGCTCCCTCTGGGACTAAGGTCCAGTGACTTAGGGACACACAGGGTCCTAGGTTACCTTCATTACAAACAAGACATTAAACACAGGATGTGTGTATCAGACATTCTACTGCTGTGATAGACACCCATGAGAGCAACTCGGAAGGAAGAGAGGGCTACTTCGGTGTATGGGTTCAGAGGCTTTGGCCCATGGGTCACTTGGCCCCGGTGTTTCTGGGCCTGTGGTGAGGCCAGGGGCAGAGGAGACCCTTCGAAAGAGGCAGACCACCCTTCAAGTGCCAGCCCCAGGTGGGGGAGATGCTCTGGAAGTAAGAATGCTTGCTGTATGAGCATGGGGACCTGAGTTCAGATCCTCAGCACTGATGGAAAATCCAGCTGTGGCTGTGTGCACCTGCAGCCCCGGCACTTCAGCAGGGTGGATGGAATTAGGAGAATCGCCGGAGCTTGCTGGCTGGCCACTGTAGCTACAATAGCTGTAAGTGCCAAGTTCAGTGAGAGACTGT
>NW_004949125.1:1885435-1897775 GCF_000317375.1 Microtus ochrogaster | reverse complement strand
ATGCTCTTAACCACTGAGTCATCTCTCCAGCCCCCAGCTAGCAACTTTAGAGTCTTTGCCTAGGCTGGACCTTCTCTCTGCCTCTTCCTCTGGGGAGACCTCGCCACCCTGCCAAGTATGTGCATTTGTCCCTCGGGCAGAGCTACAAGCCTCTCTCCGCTGCTTTCCCATGTACGTCTATCAGTCCAGCACATGGCCCCTTTGAGCGAGGAAAGCAAACCCTGGGTTCCCAGCTGCCTTTGGCTGAGGTCACATGGCCTTTGTCTTGGCCGCCATTACACCCACAGAAGAAAGAGTCCCTCGGCTTATGCAAGAGGTGAGCAGGTCTTTCGTTTGCCAGTAAGTATCTTGGGCATGTGTGAGAACGTTTCTAGACTGTGCTGAGGTGAGAAGAGCCACCAAAGATGTGGGTGTGGGTGAAACTATTCCATGGGCTGGGGTCTTTGACTGAATACGCGGTGAGCCTCAGCATTCCTCTCTCTCTCTGTTTTCTGACAGTGCATGCAATATGACCAAGTGGCCAAGACCCTGCGATCATGCTGTTTCCACCGCGGTCCACCACACCCTGAAATTGTGAGCCAGGAGGTGTTTTGTCACAGCAAGGAGCAAGATAACCAGAACAACCTCCTTGAGGTGTCAGGGCACTTGAGGGGACAGGTGTGGGATAACCGTACTGAATGGATCATGGGGACAGTCAACGCTGTCATCAGTTCAGAAGCCTCCCACCCTGGGACACACATCAAAATCCTAGGACATGGGCAGTGGACCCTACTAGAGGTGAAGTCTGATTGTCCCCTGAGAGGCCCAGAAAGGCATTGATGAGGGCCCAAGCCTTTAAAAAACATTATTTTTCAGCACATTGCTAAAATCACAAAAGTTATAGGTGAGCTGCTTCCTAGGGAACGAGAACCTATATTCAAACGCAGCTCTTCTCTCTTTGTTCCAATCTCTGATTTCCTAAATTACACGTAATTTTAATTGTGTTTCAATCGCCCGCTGGTTGACAGGCGTTTATTTCTACAATACACTGGACTGGCCACCTCTCGCTCTGGGCTTTTTGAAAATCCGTTTGTTCTGTTGGGCACCGGAGGGCACAGCTGATGGGCACATATGCCAAGTTCCTTTGGTGCGGCTCCATGCCACTTCACAGGCTGTCCGGCAGCCATGGAAGAGACTTGACACCTGTGCTGTTATGAACTGGGACTGGCAGCATCTCCAGGCCACAGCGACTTTATTCAGAGGGGATGGGATGCACCCCGCCCGGAGCACGTGCTGCTTCTATGGAAAAGATGTGCACCTCATTATTGGCAGGCCAGCTGCCACATCTACAAATAAGACACTAATTTTCTAGTAGAATCTGGCGCAGTAGGAGTGGAGGCAGTGCAGAAAGGCAGGGAAAATTATGGGCCTGAGGAGAGAAAGAAGTCCCTCACCCCAGAGTCCGGTTGAACCCTCTCACTAGCTGAGAATCGATTCAGATACATTTACCTAAGGCCCTTCTCCCCTCTCAGGCGGAACCTTCAGTTTTCCAGGAATCTCTCCAGAAGCCCCACTGCCAGTAAAAACAAAACAAAACAAACAAACACCAGGCCCTCAGCCCCTGCACATCTTCAGTGTCTGTTTTCACTCTACCAGCTTATACAACTCAACCAAGGCATCTCTGGAGCCCCCTCATGGTCTCCATTATCAAAAAGGGGGACAGAGGTAGGGAAGGGGAGGGTCCCTTAGAAACTCGCTAAGTAGTGAAATTCTGGAAGCTTCCAAAATGGAGTCACAGTGAAGACGCTGAGGTGGGGCTCTCCTCTGGGGAACTGTGCTCACTCAGACACATCTTCCTCTCAGCCTGGGCCTTTTCTTTCTACTTTTAATAGATTCTAACTCTGCTTCACAATGACTCGCCCTGAAATTCTTTTCTGCATTGAAAACAAGGACCTGGCTTTATGTGAGTCAAGGTCCCTAAAAGATTAAGGGATCTTAATTAAGGGCTGCTGCAGGGGCTGTGTGGAACTACCTCTGTGTGGAGCTACGTCTGTGTGCAGCTACGCTCCCATCCAACAAAAAGACCCGTCCTCCCTCCCCTTCCCCTGTGTGTTTGTGCAGGGTGAGAGACAAAGCATCCAGGACTTTGAATTTCTGCTTGGAACGTTTCTGGCCTCCCAGCACAGCCTTGAAAGGAAGTCAGGGCTGAAGCAGGGCCCCTAGGGAATAAGGATGTGTGAGGTCAGAGATCAAGCATGACACCTGCTTGTTTGAGGAAAGAGCTGGACCTCTGGGGTCACAGTGGCCTCTGGCATGCCAAGGTCAAGGTCCTTTGTTATTTGTTGTGGACGGCTCCTTGACCCATAGGGCAGATGGGATCCCGGACTGACCCCTTCTTGTTCTGTCCTGTCCCCTACACTCTGGTGAAGCCAGAGAAAGCTGAGGGCATAGCAGTGAACTGCCATTGTCATCAGAAAGCATTCGGAAATATCTTTTTGTCACTTTGAAAGGCACCTGTCCCTGGATGGCGACTCTGGCAGTGAGGGACGATGTTATACTCTCAGCAGGGACCTTTGCTGCTAACGGGCTCTTCTCTGTCCCTCCCGTAGGTGACAGTGTCAACTTCCATTAGGTCGAAACTACTCTTGTGCTTTGGTGGCAACATCAGAGAGCCCCTGGCTGTCAACTTGACAGGATCTAAAATCATGTAGGAAACAGACCTCTAGATGTGTCTATGAGGAAATTTCTAGATTAGGCTAAGTGAGGTAGGAAGATGGTCCCTAAGGGTATCATCCCATGGGCTGGGGTCCCAGACTGGACAACAAGGACACAGCAGCAAGCTGAACCCCAACATCCATCCCTCTCTGCTTCCTGACTGTGGATGTCATGTGACCATCAGGCGCCTGCTGCCAGGCCTCTCCCACCATGAGGGTTGGACTTTCAAACTGTGAGTCTAAATACACTCTGCCGCCCTCTTAACTTGCTTCTTGCCAGATATTTTTGTCTCAGCCAGAAGGAAAGGAACTAAGGCAAAATACAACCCAACACTTAGGTACCAAGAAACAACTTGGTACCTAAGGGCACTGAGGGATCAGGACTCCCCAGGAGTCACCAGCCACGACACTAGTTGGGTGGTTCAGGCACTTTGGGTGCAAGGTGGCTCCTCCGGCTGCCTGGTCCTTTCTGTCTTTTTCTTCTTAGTGCGGGCCCCAGGCTCCAGCACCCCTAAGCGTCGGCTCTGGATTGTCTATGATGCTTGAGCCAAGGTGGGGACCACACAGCTCTCATACCATCCGGCCCAGCGGGCCTTGCTCATTCATTGCCCAGGCACCTGCGGGTGCCTCTGAGAGGCGAGTCCTGGCCCTGGCCTTCCACTTTCAGAGGTAAGCGCCTGCCACCCAGCAGGTACCCACTCCCCCATCATGTAAATTAATTTTTAGCATTAGTTTTACAATGACCTGCAATTCTCTGAAACTGAGATGTTTCAATAAGTCCTCCCTCTCCTGTGTTGTTTCCCCGCCTTCCCCCTAGGTTATTTTGCCACACGCTGAAAGTCAGTCTGACCAACCCAGTGTCACTGAGGTGCTTTTATCTCTGCATTTACACTGGCATCTGCCATTCCCCTTGACAATACCATCAACACCAAGAAAGAGTCTCAGGCCTCCTGGTCCACCGTCTACATCCCCAGCTCACAGTGGTCGAACTTGGGCTAACCAGGCCTTCCAGTGGCTCTACACACAGCCCATTATCTGCCCTCCTTCAAGGCCTTAGGACCAGGCACTCTTTAGCAGGACAGTCTTGGTTCTGGCATCTGGAGGCTCCCTCACTGGCCAGAAGCTCCGCTCCTTTGCTCATTCATGTGCTCTGTGAGCCCATTGTTCTGAGGGGAGGCAGCAGCCTTGGAGACCTGAGCACAGTTTCCTCTGTGCAAAATCTGGATGAGTTCCAGCCCTGGGTCAGGGGCTCTGTCTAACTCAGCCCGGCTGCTTCCTCAGGTACAGTCACACACTTGGCATGGGTGTGGCTTGCACGAAAGCTCTGTATAGTTGTCCTGGTTGTCCGAACCATGGAACAAAGGCGTGCTTCAGAAATAAGTGAGGTCCCCCTGGTTCTTACCTGCCACTGGATCAGAACCGAGGATGTGGTGTGCGGTGTGGCTGAGACAGATCCTGGAGGCTCTCCGGGAACTGCAGGGCAGCAGATAGGAGGAAGTAGTTAGAATGGTTCTTTTGGGCACCAGTCACCCTTCAGTGAAAGGAGCCTTTCCTCCCTTCTGTGGGTCCTCTCAGGCCAACCACAGCACTCTGTGAGCTCCTGCCCAAGACCCTTCCTGGGCTTCCAAGTCTTTGGGAAAGGGGGTCAGATAGCATTTTCTGAGAACCTAGGTGTTAGTGGTTCGCCATGAGCAGGCCAGGTGGTCACAGTGAAGTCACAGTGCTCTTAGCTTGAGACACCAAGTGACTGTTGGTAGAGATGAGGTTGCTGCTGGCCACCCAGCATGCAAAGCCAGGAAGCTGTGGTGACTTTGCGCTGGTCTCTGGAAGGACAAGGCTGGTATGACCCCTGTCATGGACAAGCCTGCTTTGGGACCAATGAGGAGCCCTTGCCGTAGATCAGGTGCTGGAGATTTTTCTGCACTCTCCAGGTTCTCTTGTGTTCTAAACTGACCTACCTCTCTGTGTCTCCTTGGCTGAGGCTGTGTGCCAACAAAAGCCTGCCCACTAAGTCCTTCTGGAGGGGACAGGACTGGACATGTATCCCAGGCTCTGTCTACTTTTCATCCTAGGTTTGCCCCTGTCTGAATCTCCTCTGATTATTCAGGCCCTCTACCCTCAGTCACACAGGTGGACCCCAGTGTCACCCTCTAGACCAGGGGTCCTCAACCTGTGGGTCATGACTCCGTTGTGGGTCAATCAAGTCATTCACAGGGGCAGCCTAAGACTATTGGAAAACACAGATATTTACATAACAATTCATAACAGCAAATTTACACTTACAAAGTAGCAGTGAAAATAACTTCATGGTTGGGGGGGGTCACCACGACATGAGGAGCTGTCCTAAAGGGTCGCAGTCTTAGGAAGGTTGAGAACTGCAGCTCTAGCAGAAAACCTTCCAGTAGTCTGTAAGTCAATGTGGACCTTTATCCAGCCCAAGAACCCTGTGCAGTCGATAAATATCAGCCTAATAAGAAAATGTGGGGTCTGGAGAGATAAGAGCACTGGCTGTTCCTCCAGGGGACCTAGGTTCAATTCTTAGCACCCACAAGGCAGCTCACAACTGTCTAAAACTCCAGTTCCAGGGGATCTGGCACCTTCACACAGACATACACGCAATGCAGGAAAAACACAAATGCACTTTTAAAAAAACCCAAATAACAACAACAAAAAAAACCTATCTTGCCAAGACAGTGGTTGTTCTAGCTGTCTGGGTGCTAAGTCTACATACATACAAAACCTTGAAGCGCATGCAACTGCCATTAAAAAAAAAAAGAAATGAAAGAAGGAAGGAAGAAAGGAAGAAAGGAAGGAAGAAAAGAAAAGAAAAAATGTGGAATCATGTTTGGTTTCTGGGGACTTGGAAGGCACAGGTAGGGAGATTATTACAAACTCAAGAATAGCCTGGGCCAGGACTAAAGCTCTATGAAAAATAAAAAAAAAAAAAAACCAATGGCTACTGCGGGTATGCTCAGTGGTGGAGCACCTGCCTAGAATCCCCCAGTGAGGGGCTGGGGTGTGGCTCAGTGGTAGAGCACCTGCCTAAAATCCCCCAGTGAGGGGCTGGGGTGAGCACCTGCAAGGCCTGGGGTCCCATCCCTAGCAAAGTAAGGAAGAAATGTTAATCAGTCATCAAAGGCCCCCTCTCTCCAGCTAAGGTAGGGCTGGTCTTGCCAGTCAATCTCCACCTCACAGAGGGAGACAAAAGGCCACAAACACAACGCAAATCCAACCACAAAGGGAAATTGCAAGTCTCAGACAAGGGAGATGATGAGATAGGGGCCTCAAAAGCTGCATTTGAATATCAAAGGGTTGAGAAGGGGCCTGGGGAGCCCAGAGAGTTCCTTGAATAGCTTTTCAGTAAGGACCTATTCCCTGAGGTCTCAGGAGCCTGTCAGGATCCCATGCTCTCTGTTTGTCAGAGATAACCCGACAATGACAGCAGCTTGCTGGGTGTCTGGCCCTTTCTTCTAAGAATTAGTGCACCATTGCAAATAGTCTCTCCATTGTGTCTGATGCAAGATAAAAATGAGTGGTTCTTTTTCTTTAGTTTTCATTTGATGCTGACTTTTTACCCTTGTTCCACGCCACCTTTTGTCTGTTTGTGTACGGAGGTTCATGCATGTGTGTATATGTTTATGTCTCCATGCTGGTCCTTGGGGGCGCATGTGGAGGCTGGAAGTTAGAGTTGGTATCTTTCTGCTGTTCTCTACCTTAGTTTTGAGGAGCTTTTGCTGAATATCAAGATTCCCCACTTTGGCCAGACTGGCTGGCTAGCTAACCCCTGGGGTTACAAGTATCGCTGGGTATTTTACATGGGCACCGGGGATTTGAACTCAGGTCCTCAGGCTTGAGCAACCAGCACAATACCCACTGACTCATCTCTCCTACCTGTAGTAAGCCCTCACTTTTAAGTGAGATCATTGATGACAATTCTCCCTCCAATTATCTGTAGCAGTGAAAGGAAGGGTTTTGCTTCTGAGTGGTCTCCCAAGCCTCCTGCCAGGCACTTTGGGCCACCTAGCTACCTGAATGACCTCATAGCTTCTTCCCTGAGCTCTGCTGCCTCTGGATCTCAACACCTCTCAGGATGAGGGCCCTGCGGTTTCTCCAGGGGATTCTGGGGAGCTTAGAGGCCTACTTTTCAGATACCAGACCCAGTGGACCCAGCCACAGTGGGGATGCTGGGTGTGCAGCCCGATTCTCTGCGGTAACTTAAGTTCTTTTTTTTTTTTTTTTTTGGCTTTGGAGCCTGTCCTGGAACTAGCTCTGTAGACCAGACTGGTCTCGAACTCACAGAGATCCGCCTGCCTCTGCCTCCCGAGTGCTGGGATTAAAGGCGTGCGCCACCGTTGCCCGGCTTGTAACTTAGGTTCTTGATGGGGGGGGGGTGCTGCATTTACATTAACCATTCTTCAAGGCTGACTCATAGCCCGTTAGGACTGCAACCCTGGAGAGCTGAAACTTTGAAGGTCAAGAGCTGAACTGTCTCGGGCCATCTTAGCCCCTAAATAGCCACGTACTGCCTACAACTGTGTTCAGTCTAACACCCTCAGGACTTAGGTCCTTTTGGAATGTACAAATAGACCCCTAGCTTCACCTACCTGAGACTAAAACTTCTCACTGGGCAAGTCTGAAGTCTAAAGCGGAGATGACTAACTTGCCTACCCGGTATTCTCACCAATGTCTTCAAAATTGTTCTTGATTTAAAATGTTCTTATTTCTGCCACTGTAAACACTGTGGAATTGCTAATGTGTTGGAACATGGCAGTATTCGGGGTGACCCGAATCTGTGTTTCACTGGGCCATGATCACTCACATTTGACTCGTAAGTAAAGTGTCTCCCCTTCCCGTTGGGGGAGACCTGTTCTTTGTTTTGTTTTTGTTTGTTTGTTGTATTTTGTTTTTGCATCAATGTCTGAGTATGGCTGGGGAGCTGGAAATGGCTCACCTCCACCCCTGGGCTAGTCCTCAAGGAGCCCTGAAACTCTGTGTGGTAGAAGTTAAACTTCTGGGCTCAGAAAAGCATGTGTGTGTGGAGGGGAGAGTCACATGATGTGAGGTCACAGGGCGAGGCAGCGGGGACCTGGTCCATTTGGAAACCTCCTCACTGGAGCGTTAAATGGAAGAGATAGGGTTTTCTGGGAGTTATCACAAAGCCCTGGTGGCTGAACTAAGTGCCCAGCTCTGAGTCTGAGCCGGGAGTTGCCCGGTATCCATCTTCTCCCATCCCACTTGTCAGTCTATGACTGTGTCTGCTGAAGCTGTCTCCCGGGTTCACTGCACTTCCTCCCATACCCAGGATGGGGAATCTTCAGGCCCAATGCCTCTGAGGTCAGAAGCCGGTGAAGAAACCACCTGGTGCTTGGGGTGGGGGCCGGGGGCAGATCTGAAACTGCTTGGACCCAGCTTCCCCAATGACATTCATTTTTAACGACTCCCATTAATTATTCAATTTCTAATGGAGGACGGTCTTGGAAGCCAATCGAAAGGAGTTCCATTCCATCTGGAAACTCTCCGGGGGACCTTGATTTATGACCGTGGGGCGTGTAGGAACACCCCAGGCTGTCAGTTACTAATGGACTTCTGCTGCTTGTCACCCTCCCTGGTGACCTCCCCTCTCTGCTCAAGACTGGAGCAGGGTCTCTTTCTGGGAAGAAGGTACCCTCCAGCCTCTGTAGAGCTGTGGGGCGGGGTTGTATTGGGATGGCTTTTGCTCACCATCTTGCAGTGTGGTCACGGCTTCTGTTTCTACACTGAAGTCACTGTCCCCGATGTCATTGGTGGCCTTCAGGCGTAGCTTGTAGGAGGTGAAAGGTCTCAGCCTGTAATGGAATACAGAAATCAGTGACCACAGTCCTGTCCGATGTTATAATTAGGAAATCATGGGACTGGGGTATCAGAAGTCTCTCCTGCCCCAGAATCAGAAGTTGGGTTACCCTGCCACCAGGAAGGATGGAACCATTCCCTAGATGTAGCTACCAGGGCCTTTTAGGGTCTCCTAGCCTGCCATGATGCTCAGGGTGAGACGGTTTCCTGGAGGGACACGTGAGTGAGAAAGTCTTGTTCCAAGGACTTTCAATGTCTCTTTAATAAGATGCTACACAGTAAATTACTGCTCGCCTAGGCCAAGGATGGAGGGGCAGAGCTGGATTGGGCTCTAGGGGAAGAACTGAAAAGATCTACCTTCTAGCTCTAACATACCCAGAGTGAAGCTGTCCCTCACTTCTCCCTAGGGCTCCTGTCAGGGCTTTATTCTGGCTGGCCAACCTCTTTGGATTCACCAATGTCTCTGCCCCACTCAAGTCTGGCATGATCACAGAATCCTTCCCCCTTCCAGGTGCTGGGCCCAAGTCACACGGAGGGTGAGCATGCCCCATGCAACACGGAGGGCGAGCATGCCCTGTCCAGCTCGCATTAGGGACAAGTTCCCAGGATCATCAGTGCACCACTTCACAGGCAGGAAATGGGCCAGCAGGGAAACTCTGGCTTCCAAGACGGGTTCTGTTCTTTAGAAAACCCAGAATCAGTTTCAGAAACTGCCACGGACTAAAGTCCCTAGGAAGGGGGGTGGATGTGGGGGACGGGGAAAAAGAAAGACAAAAAGGAAGGAAGGAAAGAAGGAAGGAAGGAAGGAAGGAAGGAAGGAAGGAAGGAAGGAAGGAAGGTAAAAAAAAGGTAATTCTACAAGGCTGCTTGACGAGCCAGAATCTGCAGAAGGCTGCACATTGGGAGCGAGTTACACTGGGCTCCCATTAGCGCTCTAGACAGCCGTTTATGCCCACCTCTGTGTCCGACTTAACTTCCATGTGACTTTTAGACAAATCCGTTCAAAAGGTACAAGCAGACCCCTGGCTTCCACCAATCTGAAGGCTAAGGATGTCCCCAGCCAGCATCTGAAGCTGTCACAGGGATTCCCCTGTTCTACTGTAACCCACCTACCTGTGGTTTCCACCAGTGTATTCTAAATCACCCCAACTTAGGGCTTTCTTTGTTGTTATTGTAAAAACTCCACGGACTTTTACCATGTTGGAACATGGGGAAGCCTGGATCTGTGTTCCTGGACTACAATCACATGTGTTGACTCCAGAATAAATTCTCTTATCCCTTGAGGAGAGAGCTGTATTTTTGCAGAGATGCCATGACGATCAGCTACTTTTGTGCTCCTCTGGATACATTGGATTACAGCATTTCTCCAAAGCCTGAGGGATGCTCCACTCAAAGCCCCGGAAATAATCTGGCCTTGCCAATTTCTAGACCCCTACAGGCCTGGCCTCGCCAGCAGCAGCCAGGAGAATCTGGTCTTGGTTGGTTTAACTCGGCTTAACTGAGAAGCCCCTTGAAGGCCCACTGCCTAGAATGATCTTTTCTGTGGTTTCTGGGGACAGCTTTTGTTTAGCTCAAATAAACCACGTCCACCTGTTCCCGGCTTTCCAGAAGCTACTGTGTCTAGTCTCAGGGATAAACGCCTCTTGTCCCCTGTCACTTCCCAGTCTCAGGTGCTGGGTGGCCCACCTTTGAGTTAACTGCCTGCTTCTCCTGCCTGGTGTGGTGGGAAGCATGGGGTCCCTAAAAATGTGGGCTCTGAAGTATACTTTCCAGTTCCTCAGCCCCAGCCATGCTTGGAAGAGCCACTTTGCAGGCACATCTTTGTCTGGGGATCTGATAGACGGACATCAAGACGTTGTCCTGAGAATCAAAGCAGATGAGGCCCTCAGGAGCGGCTCAGTAAGCGCTCACTGAAAACCACTGAAACAGGGTGGGAGAGGTGGCTCAGCAGGTAAGAGCGCTTGCTGCGCAAGCACGGAGAGGATCTGAGTTCAAATCCCGATTACCACGTGGGTTAAGGCTGTGCCTGTGCTTGGGGAAGGAGAGGCTGGAGACAGGATGATTGCCAGGGGGTGGGGGAGGGGCTATTGCCCGCCAGACTAGCTCCAGGTTTAGTAAGAGACCTTGTCTCAATGGAATAAGATAGAGTGACAGAGCAGGACACACGTCATCCTCCTCTAACCTATGTGTGACTGTATCTACGTACACATGTGTGCACACCCCTCACATGCACAGCTGCTAGCATTCTTATTTCTTAGGTATTATCTTCAGCAGCTAAAGTGAGTGCACATCACATAACTGTCCTAGGTCTCTGTTGTCCTGTTCCTTCCTATCTCTCTCCTTCCTTTCGAATTTACTATGTTCCTGAAGGTGACTTTGAATTCCTGATCCTCCTGTCTCCATCTCTAAGAACTGGATGGCAGGCACGTATTACCACATCAGGCTCTGTGCGGTGCTGGGGTTGAACCCAGAGCCTTGTGCATGCTAGGCAAGCACTCTGCTGCTGTACTGACTGAGTCACATCCCTGGTCTTCCTCTCTTTTGTTTTCACAGCCTAAGGGAGTCCTGCTGCTCTAGCATGGAGAGCCGTGCTAGGCACCTGGAGATGGTCAGTAACACTCTGCTGAGGAAACAAAAACATCATGGTGACACTCATGTTCCAAATCCTCTCGGGGAGGTAGAAGAGGGCACCTGCCACATGCTGCAGTACTGACCTGCAAGGCATCATATGCCAACTGTATAGTAGTGGCACAACTGAAATGGGGTGACTCACCCCTCTCCGGCTGGATTGGAGGTCTGCTTCACAAGGGGGATTTTATGTATGATAATATAATCCTGTTCAAAAGCATGTCGCTGAGGAGGTCATGGGCCCTGGGATATATTGTTGTTGTTATTGTTGTTATTATTTTTATTATTATTTTCCTAACTGGGCATGCTCTCAAAGTGTCTCCTAAATATTTGTGTTCATTCCCACAGGCTTGGGCTCCTCTCCACCTTGGCCAGAGAAGCTGCTTCGTTTTGGCAGTGGGCAGCAGCAACATGGGGCAGGGAATAACTGAAAGTATCAGACTGAGTGTTCAGCCCTACACTGGGCGTCCACATCAACCTCCTTCCCGAGGGCTCAGGGAACACTGCGAAAGAGGAAGCAAGAAGCACTTAAGAGCACCATGAAATGATGCCTCCTGGGCATGACGTGGTTGTTACACTCGTTAACGCATAATATCTGGGATCATCCGCATGGGGTCAATGATTTCCAGGCTTCACCCACACTTTACTGTGGAGCTACAGTAGATAGTTGCTGGGGGCCAGAGGAAGAAGGAGTATTTGTTTATTTGTTTATTATTTATTTGATATATGTGTGTGTGCTTGTGCATGCTTATATGTACCATGTGCATGCAGATGCCATGGAAACCAGAAGGGGATGTCAGATCCCCAAGAACTAGAATTACAGGAAGTTGAGAACCACCTGATATGGGTGCTAGGAACTGAACCTGGGTCTTCTGCAAGGGCAGTAAGTGCTCTTAACCACGGAGCCATCTCTTCAGCGCAAACATTTATTTTACACACACACACACGCACACACACACACACACACACACACACACACACACACACGTATGCAGGTGTCTCAAAAGCCAGAAGAGGATTATTGAAGTCCCTGGAGAGGATTGGTTTTATTGAGAATGTGGCCACTGGTAGGATTCCCATGCTCCAGTGGATGGCCCCATATCAATGCACATGTGGATAGCTAGCTCCAAATGGACTTAGTGGGGGATATCTCTCTCTCTCTCTCTCTCTCTCTCTCTCTCTCTCTCTCT